>NC_081553.1:88935919-89235919 GCF_963082655.1 Stomoxys calcitrans
ATTCTGTAATTGCATTCTTTCTTCTGTCAGTTATCAGCTGTTACTTTTAGCTTGCTTTAGAAAAAAAGTGTAAAACAGTATATTCGATTAAAGTTCATTCTAAGTTTTATTAGAAATGCATTTACTTTCTTTTAAAAAATCCGCAATTACTTTTTGGGCAACCCAATATTAACGAAATGTTCATGGCCAAATAAGAACATACGAATTTTCAAATTATTATACCTCCCCTCTTTGCTCTACATTCCTTCCTACCTTTGTGGCCATATGATTGTATGTGAATATTTTGCTAAATAGGGAAATTTCGCCAAAACTTTTCTAAATTTTATCTCCCACAAAGAATAACCTTCTAAAAACTGAACATGGACTTTTGTGGCAGATTTCAAATTTTTCTTATTCACTTGCAAGCCATAAAGAGTTCTTTCGACAACAAACCTCCATCATCACATCTGCTACAACTCAAACTGAAACTCAACACTTACGCAGAAAAGTACCCAAATGGCCTAAAGCAAAGTTCCAGCAAGCGAGAAGGCCGTTAGTAAAGGCTTAAACATTTTGACAATGTGCAAAAGATGGAATAGATAGTGGCCCACTCTCTACGAACTGCAAAGAAGTGTGTGCAAATCTTGTTAGACTCGTTTGGTCGTATCGAAAGGCCTTTTGTGGCCAAGATTCTTTGTTAAAACACTTTGTGTGGATTTCTTACTATTTGAGTTGTTTGTAGTAAAAGTGAAGCAAGGCTAGGCGAGTTGTTCTCAAAGAGCCTGAAACAAGAACAAATTCCATGAAAAAATGTTCACCGTCTGTTAGAGGCATTAACTACAAGCCTATTGTTGGTTGGGAAGGCAGCAAGGTGTTTCGCACTTAGAATTTGACACTTGGTTACCATTTGTAGTTCCACACCCAGCAATGGAAAACGATTCTTACTGTTTTGTGTGCTGCGTGCACGGAGAAAAAATTTGAAAATTTCCCCTTTATCCCTTGGTAGTTGATTTTTTTAGCTCTAAGATAAGAATTGCGGCTTCTAAAAGCTCTGAATGTTCGTGCTACATGGATGGGTCAATGCTGGGTCTTCTAGCCGACTGGCCGACCCTAAATCGGACCTGTAGCCTAAGATCCACGCGCGATCACAGACTGCGTAAGGTGATATGGTGTTGTCGGGAGCACATCGAGTGTGAACATCTTTAGTAAAAGTAGACTGGCCATCCGACGGCGTTGGAGTTCTTACACTCCAAGACCTAAACGCTTTCTCTTAGAAAGGTACACTCCAAATCGTTTGAGTGCTGGACCATAGGGGAGTAAGAGGGAATAAATGCAACTTCGTAGTGGTCGGAGGACTGGTTTTCACGTCAACGCAGTCCGGGTAAAGGTCTTGAGCGATAAACGCCCATGTTAAATTGTGGAAAAGTGAAACGGTCCGCAGAACGACAAAAATCCTCTGAGGAATCCGGATCATCAGAAGACGAAGCTGTTACTGAGCGAAAGGAAGTTTGGTTTTCGCTTTCATTACAGGTCATATAGGGCTACAGGCGCACTTATGCAGAATAGGTGCGGAGAGTGACAAGAGGTGCGGCACTTTTGTGCAGATAC
The DNA here is from genome assembly GCF_963082655.1 of Stomoxys calcitrans. Classification (NCBI taxonomy): domain Eukaryota; kingdom Metazoa; phylum Arthropoda; class Insecta; order Diptera; family Muscidae; genus Stomoxys; species Stomoxys calcitrans. The sequence continues at coordinate 88,937,507 of NC_081553.1, forward strand.
GATACCAGACTAGAACCAGATTAGGGGCATAGTTTGGAAAGCGATTTAGGTATTTTCGGATTTAGAGTGCATAAAAACCGATTATTGGCTTAGGTGAATGTCCACACCTAATAGAAAACCAATATTCTACCAACCATTCCAAAATAAAAATTTTTGTAAAAGTCGGTTGCTGACAAAGGCTTGAGAAGTGGAAATCGGACGACAAATATTAGGTCAGCATCCATCTACAGATTCCCAGTTAGCCACCTCCTCCGCACCACCTCCTCCGCACCACCTCCTCCGCACCACCTCCTCCGCACCACCTCCTCCGCACCACCTCCTCCGCACCACCTCCTCCGCACCACCTCCTCCGCACCACCTCCTCCGCAACCACTTTGGGGAGAAGTTTTAACATGGGATATGTCGGCAGCTTTAATAGGGGGGTGAGCTAAGGGGGCCTTCAATAATGTCTGCATGAATCCTGAGTTTCAAAAGCGGTAAATCTCTTCCCAGGATCTGACGGCACAGACAATACACTGACCACTCCGTTAGTCTCTACAAAATTCTGATGTAGAGTAGCTCGGAGTTGACCCGCAATTCCGTCCCTAACTCCATCTTAGTGCCATCTGTCAAGATCGAGGAACATTTTCCTAAAGTTCAACATCCGCCCCATGCCTTTCTTTCGGGAAAGTGTATCCCAACGATTCTATATTAAATCGTACTCGGTTCCAAGCACTGGTCTTCCAAACCAGTGCCCCATATGTCAGCAGGTAAAATGCAAATTTTCGCACGAACATTCATTTGAGGAAAAGGGGGCAAACTTTTCAATGAGTGATGTCCGTTTCAGAATTTCAACTTAATGAAAAGGGACCTCCTTTTTATAGTCGACCTCCAACGGCGTGCCGCAGAGCAACACATCATTGGGGAGAAGTTTTTACAGTGCTGCTTTTTTATGCAAACATGGCAATGTATCTTACATATGTCGGCAGCATTAGTAGGTGATAACCACTTATGAAAATTTTTTCGATATTCACGTCATCCTTCAGTATTTTAGGCAGTCATGCTTATACCTGCGCTACGATGGCCTCCTTGTACTACATCTAGTACATCATCTTCGAGCTAGCACTCCACTTGTTACCGAACATCCTCCTGCAATAGAATGAGGCGCTCAGCGAATTTTCGCCTAATTTTCCCTATTTACAGTTTCAGATCGTGAACTACGACTTCGTCTCTTTTGACTTCTCTGGATAAGCCCCAACCCATTTCTCTCGTAGCCCATCTCAATAGTCTTTTCAGTGACCTTTCATGATGGAGTTGATTTACAGTTGATACCAAAATTTTGCTCAAGAATCTAGGAGTCCAATCCAAATCCAAATATCTTCCAGCGTAGACTGCTCACAACATTATTGGATACGACTGAAAGCTATTTGGGAGCAAAGTATTTTTCCAGGTGTACCTAGCCTACACTCTTCTTTTTAACCACTTGAATTGTACCCACAAAAACTAAGGACAACGATGACGACAACAGCCACTACGCATTGGCGCTTTCCCGTTTCAGCAAACTTCAATACATGACTCTCTCTCGAAGTTTGAATTATGTTTCCGCTTAATTTTTTTTTTTTTTTTTGTTTTTTGCTCGAGCCCACTTCCGGTAAATCTTGGGTGGGAGTTTTGCTGTGCATTTAACTGCTTGCTGCCAGGAGAATGGTCGACTGTGGACAAGTATTTCTATGCAGTTTTATTGTGAAATTTCTGCTCAGCTTCAAGGACTGAGGTTTTATGGCGGTAGTTGGTTGTGCATGGTGCACACTTTTGTTCCCACTCGATCCCTTTCCTTTTTTCGTTTCTTGAAGCGAAACAAAAATAGTCCGACGCATGGCATGGCGTGTGTTTTGCCCAACAACTTTTCTGTGGGTAAACATAAATTTTGTTTAATTTTATGAAACTCACTCAAGCACGTATTGTTTGGTTGGTGCAATGTTCGTGGCAACACCGCACTTCAGCCACATCCAAATGCTGTGTCGTCTCCTGTTGTCGTTTTGTGCAAAACGAAAGGGTTCGCCTTTCGGTAAAATAACAACAACGAAAATTCTCAAGTTGCACAAAGTTCCTAATAAACTTTTATTTTCTTATTGCAGAAGGGGACCTGTTATTGCAGCAAATAACCCAACAGAAAAGTCGCACCTTGAAAGGGGGTAGAGAAGGACTCTTGGCAAGGTAAGTACATCAAACAGCTGTCATGAGCAGATCATGGAGATGGGATGTGGACGAAATTAAAAAAAAAAGTTTTCCTTAATGAATTTTTTTTTTGAATAAAAAAAATTTAATGACCATAAATTTTGGAGAAAGTTTCAATGAAAGTCAAGTTTCGATGAAATGATTTGAAAAAAAAAAATCATTTCGAAGAAATTTTCCATGAAATTTAGTTAAATTTTCATCTAAAATCAAATATCGACCATTTTTATACCGTCCGACTGTTTGTTAAAATCACGCTACAGTCTTTAAAAATAGAGATATTGGGCTGAAACTTTGCACAGATTCTTTTTTTTTGTCCATAAGCTGGTTAAGTTCGAAGATGGGCTATATCGGACTATATCTTGATATAGCCCCCATATAGACCGATTCGCCGATTTAGGTTCTTTGGCCCATAAAAGCCACATTTATTATCTAATTTTGCTAAAATTTGGGACAGTGAGTTGTGTTAGGCCCTTCGGCTGCCTTTGCTAATTTGGCCCACATCGGTCCAGATTTGGTTATAGCTACCATATAGGCCGATCCTCCGATTTTGGGTCTTAGGCCCACAAAAGCCACATTTATTATCCGATTTTTCTGCAATTTGGGACAGTGTTAGGCCCTTTCGCCTATGACGCTGAGCGTCTGGGGTCGAATCCCGGCAGGAATTTTTTCAGCGGTTGCAAATTTAATGATAAAATGAAAATACCTCCGTCCTTCTGGGGTGGGTACAAAAATAATTTAAAAAAAGTAAAACCGTATTAAATTCGACGGTGCCGAACTTTGGATACCCCCCACCATGTATGTTTTAATCATCATTCACTACCACATCAATAGCCATATCCAAATATGGGCTGGTGTGGGTAATATTTCATTCAGGTCCCAAAAACTCTTATACAAGTCACACTCTCAGCGAAATCGGGTAATAAATTCACTTTTTATGGGATTAAGACACAAAAAAAATCGGTCTATGTGGAAGACAGTCCATATTTGGGTAGGATGTCGGCAGTCTTAAACCACTCCTTGTTTCAAATTCCAGTGAAATCGGATAAAAAATGCCTCTTTTACAGGCTTTAGACCCTTTGTCGGCAGATCGGCCTAGATTGTTGCTTTATCTACATATGGTCTGATGTGGACCATATTCGGATCAGTAGACGGCAGACCTAAATGTATCAAATTTCCGCGAAATTTGGTAATATATGCGGATTTATGGCCTTAAGATCCCAAATCGGCAAATCAGTCTATATGGTAGCTATATTCATATATGGTCCGATTTGGCCCTTTCAGGAACTTGACCTGCGTAAAGAAAAAATACGGATTTGTGCCAAACTACAGCTCAATATCTAAACTTTGAGGTGTGTAGAGCGATTATAACAGACGGATGGATAGGCGGACGGACAGACTGCCGCGTGTATGCTCGTCTGCCGAATTGTTCATAAAGCAAGCTAAGTTTGGCCGGGCCGAATCTTGGGAACCCCCCACCATGGATTCTGCTAAAAATTTATACAAAAAAATAAGTAAGAGCGTGCAAAGTTCGGCTGGGCCGAATCTTATATACCCTCCACCACGGTCGCATCTGTCGAGTTCTTTGCGCTGTATCTGTTTTTAGGCAAACAGAGTATAATGCATAAGGACGGAGGAGCAGCTACATCAAGTTATAGTCCGATTCGGGGCTCAAGAAGCGAAATCGGGAGATCGGTTTATATGGAAGCTGAATCAAGCTTTAGATCGGTTCTGACCATATTGCACATGTATGTTGAAGGCCATGGGAGGAGCCGTTGTACAAAATTTGTGCCAAATCGGACGAGAATTGCGCCCTCTAGAGGCTCAAGAAGTCAAGACCCAAGATCGGTTTATATGGCAGCTATATCAGGTTATGGACCGATTAGGACCATACTTTGCACAGTTGTTGCAAGTGATATCAAAGCACTATGTGAAAAATTTCAGTCAACTCGGACGAGAATTGCGCCCTCTAGAGGCTCAAGAAGTCAAGACCCAAGATCGGTTTATATGGCAGCAATATCAGGTTATGGACCGATTGGGACCATACTTTTCTCAGTTGTTGGAAGTGGTATCAAAACACTATGTGCAAAATTTCAGTCAAATCGGACGAGAATTGCGCCCTCTAGAGGCTCGAGAAGTCAAGACCCAAGATCGGTTTATATGGCAGCTATATCAGGTTATGGACCGATTTGAACCATACTGGGCACAGTTGTTTGGATATCATAACAAAACACGTCGTGCAAAATTTCATTCCAATCGGATAAGAATTCCGCACTCTAAAGGCTCAAGAAGTCAAGACCCAAGATCGGTTTATATGGCAGCTATATCAAAACATGGACCGATATGGCCCATTTACAATACCAACCTACCTTAGTGTAGGTCGGTTGGTATTGTATTATGCAAAATTTCCGCAGAAGAACGATCGAGAGACCGGTCTACATAGGAGCTATATCAGGTTATGGACTGATTTGGACTGTATTTGGCACAGTTGTGGGAAGTCGTAACCAAACACTAAATGCTCAATTACAACTAAATCGGACAAATAGTGCGTCTCGTAAAGACTTAAAAAGTCAAATTGGGAGATCGGTTTATATGGGAGCTATATCAGATTGTAGACCGATTTTGGTGTTGGGTGGTGTTATTGGGGTAAGGGGGAGGGTCCCGTCCGTGATCGTAAAACAATAAAGCCTATGTTTCCTTACAGACCAACCTACATAATATGCGAAAATTTCGAGAAATTTTAAAATTTCGGTTCTATCGTTGTCGAGTCTATACGGAACAAAGAAACAAACTGAGTTCCATATAGTCGTGATTGGCTAATGTGCCCATTTTGGGCGTTTTTGGTGGGTGTGGTAACCCCCTATACTACGACATGAATTTGTATGCCAGATTCCATAACTATTCCCGCATACTTTTCGTTTGATACCCATATTGTCCTTATCGATCCACTTTTGATTTTGGGTTGCGTTTTTGGGGTAACGGGGGAGGATCCGCCCCCTTCCGATATCAAGAAATTATAAAGCCTAAACTTCTCCTCACCATATTCGTAATCTACTCCCGAATACCACTTTTATTTTTGGGCAGTACTTCTGGGGTAAGGGTGAAAATTTCAAGGTAATCGGTTCAGCCGTTTTTGAGTCTATACGGAATTTCCACAAAACTTTTGCATGAAAAAACAATCTTCACGTTATTTTCAATGAAAATTAAAGTTTGACTTGTCTTTCCGGCTTCTTCTTCCGACATTCCATTCTCGAAAAATGTACTTTATTTAATCCCATGCATCAAAGTCAATCCCAAATTTTCACCCAGTCAATGATTTTCGTAGGACACCTAAGCGTATGATGTATGTGAATGGCTTACAAATCCTGTTAGTCATACGCTAACAAGCCCCATGCAATGACAATCGCCTTTGCTTTATATAAAGGCTTGAAGGAGAGTCAAACTTAAACAAATAGGGAAATATCATTTGCTAAATAAATATCTTACCAATATCAGTAACAAATATGGATTTTAGCAATTTTTATTTCTCCCCCCCCCCCCCCCACCCCCCAAAACAGACAAAAAGTAGGTTAAGATAAGCCTCGAAACCACGTCATTCACAATAGCAACGAAAAGGAAGGGAGTGAGAAAAAAGAAACGCGAAGCAAAGTAAATAAATTTTCGTATGCACAATGCAATCAGCAGCAGAAAAATTGAATTTCTTAACAAACATAAAAATAACTCCATTCACAGCAGTTTCTTTTTTTTTATCTACTACTCGTCGCGGTGGTCTTTTGTGTAGCGCGTAAAGGTGATACCTAGAAAATCAGCTTTGAATAAGAGTAGAGAAAATTTTCTATGGCAGCAGGACGCATTCAGGCAGAATCATCGCGGCATCAGAAGCTGTGGCAGCAACCACCAAAATGCAAACAATTCAAAAAGTACTTCACGTGTCAACATTTGTTTAGCACCGCATCCAATGCTGATGCTGAATGCTGCTCTTGGTGGTAGTGCCGTTGCAGCAGAGCAAAGCTTGGTTATACGAATATCCTTCATTTTCCCTAGCATTTTGAGTACTGTTGTGTTGTGGGTTTACGAAGCCACAAACCGCGGCGGGCCGTGTTGTTTCCCTTTTTTTTCGTTTTTTTTTAGTATCACAGGCGACAAACACTTCGTCGCCATCAACGGAATTCCTTTCTATTTGGTGTGCAGTCAATTTAGTATTTGTTCCATTGCTAAAAGCTACCTTAGGTACGTAGGGTGGGCTAGAAGTGTGGAATGGGGTAAACGACTTCGGACTATGATTTGACATATTGATTGTTCAAATTGTCCATATTCGAAGAGAAGTTATGTTAAATGAAGAGCCATGACATGTGGACAGTGAGGGCGTTCGCCCTGTAGCGAAGGGGGAAGCTTTATGTCAAAAAATTTCGACAAGTTTACAGAAGGTGGCAAGCCAACGATCCGTCATATTTAAAATGTTGCTCAACTATCAACTATATTGGATCAGGCACACTTATCTAATCCATAAATCAGTAGCAACTGACCTTGGTGGATAAACATCATGATAATCCGTCTTTGGGACAGTGCACCCAATGGGACCCAATACCGAAGGAAGTGGGTATATTCACTTTGTCATTTCGTTTGCAACACATCGAAGTATACATTTACGACCCTATAAAGTTTATATATTCTTGTCCGTCGTAAAATCTAAGACTATCTAGCCATGTCCGTCCGTCCGCCTGAATGTTGAAATTACGCTACAGTCTTTAAAAACAGAGATATTAAGCTGCAACTTTCCACAGATTCTCTTTTTGTCCATAGGCAGGTCAAGTTCGAAGATGGGCAAATATCGGACTATAACTTGATAGAGCCCCCATATAGACCGATCCGCCGATTTAATGTCTTAGGCCCATAAAAACCCCATTTATTATCCGATTTTGTTGAAATTTGGGACAGTAAGTTGTTTTAGGCCACTCCACTGCAATTTGGACTCGATCGGTCCAGATTTGATTATAGCTGCCATATAGATTGACCGATTTAAGGTTTTGGGCCAATAAGAGGCGCATTTATTGTTCAATGTCGCCAAATTTTAGGACTGTGAGTTGTGTTAGGTGGCCCAGATCGTTCCAGATTTGGATAAAAGCTGCCTTGTAGACCGATCTCTCGATTTTAGTTCTTGAGCCCATAAAAGGCCCATTTATTGTCCCATTTTGCCGAAATTCGGGACAGTGAGTTATATTAGGCTCTTCGACAATCTCCTTTAATTTGGCTCTGATCGGTTCAGATTTAGATATAGCTGCCATATAGACCGATCTCTCGATTTAAGGTCTTGGGCCCATAAAAGGCGTATTAATTGCCCGATGCCGCCTAAATTTGGGACAGTGAGTGGTGTTAGACCTTTCGAGATACCTATTCAATTTGGCCCAGATCGATCGAGATTTAGATATAGCTGCCATATAGACCGATCTCTCGATTTAAGGTCTTGGGCCCATAAAAGGCGTATTAATTGCCCGATGCCGCCTAAATTTGGGACAGGGAGTTGTGTTAGGTTCTTCGACATAATTCTTTAATTTAGCCTGGATCGGTTCGGTCGGATTTGGATATAGCTGTCATATAGATCGATTTCTCGATTTAAAGTCTTGGCCCTATAAAAGGCGCATTTATTGTCCGATTTTGCTGAAATTTGGGACAGTGAGTGGTGTTAGATTCTTCGACATTTTTGTTTAATTTGGCCCAGATCGTTCCAGATTTGGATATAGTTGTCATATTGACCAATCTCTCTATTTAAGGTCTTGAGCCCATAAAAGGCGCATTTATTGTCTGATTTTGCCGAAATTTGGGACAGTGAGTCGTGTTAGATTCTTCGACATTCTTCTTTAATTTGGCCCAGATCGTTCCAGATTTGGATATAGTTGTCATATTGACCAATCTCTCTATTTAAGGTTTTAAGCCCATAAATGGTGAATTTATCGTCCGATTTCGACGAAATTGGGAACAGTGAGTTATGTTAGACCCCTCGACATCGTTCTTCAATTTGACCTGGGTCTGTTAAAATTTAAATATAGCTGTCATATAGACCGATCACTCAGTTTAAAGTCTTGGGCCCATAAAAAACGCATTTATTGTCCGATTTTGCCGAAATTTTGTACAGTGAGTTGTGTTAGGCCCCTATTCAATTTGGTCAAGATCGGTTCGGATTTGGATATAGCTGTCATACAGACCGATCTCTCAGTTTAAAGACTTGGCTCTATAAAAGGCGCATTTATAATCCGATTTCGCTGAAATTCGACACAGTGACTTATGTTAGGTTTTCGACATCCGTGTTGTATATGATTCAGATCGGTCTTTGTTCGGATATAGCTCCCAAAAAGACCATCTACAAAAGTGAAAAATGACTTGAACTTATTTGACCACTCAATGTGTCGAATTTTGTCCAAATCGGACCATATTTCGATATAGCTGCTATGGGGGTATCACTTATGACATTTTTCACCGGATTGGGACGAACGGTGGTTAACTTAACGCCTTTTTAATTGTTTATTGTTAAGGTGGTCGCCATTTATGTGTTATGTCGGGCTTACATTCTGCCTTAACGACTAAAAGACCTCTTTATTACCGCTGAGAGTCAAATCCACCTCGGCACCGCTTTCGCATTACTTCGTGGTGGCTCTGAAATCGGTCCTTACACCTTCGTCCATTTCATCGCTTGCGTTCCAGCTCCCACCGTTGTTTCGTCAAGATGAGTTTTCTTTCGACTTGGGGTCCAGTTGTCAACACTTGTCAACATTTTGCCTGCGACACTTTCTGCAGTTATTGACCCTATCTGGCATTCAAGGGACGTGTTCAATGGAAGAAAGTATTTTTAGCGTCATCCAGATGTTCTTTATCTTCGTGGAGGCAAAAAGCAGTGTTGCCTTTGTGCAAACATTTCATGAAATATCAGTTCCCGAACAGTCAAATCCACCTGGGCACCACTTTCGCATTACTTCCATGTGTCTCTCAAATCGGTCCTTACTCCTTCAACCATTTCATCAATTGCGTTGTGACCACTTATGCTTCGACAAGATCAGTCTTCATTCGTCTTAGGACGTCTTCGCAGTATCTTGCTACTGAGGTCCAGTAGTCAGTACTTGTGATAATTTTGACTACAATATTTTCTGCAGTTATTAATCCTATCTGGTCTTCAAGAGACGCGAATCGTTCCTGCCATCGTGTGCAGTGGAAGAAAGTGTGTTCAGTGTTTTCCATCTTCGTAGAGGCAAAATGCAGTGCTGCACCTCCCATTTTGTGCAAACATTTCCTGAAATATCAGTGCCCGGACAGTCAAACCCACCTGAGCACAGCTTTCGCATTACTTCCAGGTGTCTCTCAAATTGGTCTTTACATCTTCGTTCATTTCATAGCTTGCGTTAAGACCACTTATGCCTCATCAAGATCAGTCTTCTTTCGTCTCAAGACGTCTTCGCAGTATCTTGATACTGAGGTCCCGTTATCAATACTTCTGATAATTTTGTCTACAACATATTCGGCAGTTTTTGACCCTATCCGGTCTCCAAGGGACGCACGTGGTTCCTCCCATTGTGTGAAATGAAAGAAAGTATGTTCAGCGTCATCCAGTTGTTTTTGATTCTCTTAGAATCAAAAAGGAGTGCTGCTTCTCTCCATTTTCTGTAAATATTTCACTAAATTATCAACGTCCGGACAGCATTAGCGTTACGCAATAGTTTACCTTCCTATGTCTCCTATATACAAGGTTCTGGATATTTGGAAGTCCATCTTCCGTATGCTTCGTCCTTCCACCGTATCTGCGACTTTTTTGTAGTCTCTTCTCTTAATTCATTTCTGAAGTCTTGCGTAGGTTCACTGTCGTTAATTATCGCGGGGTCTAGAGGTGGCATTACTGCTATTATCTGCACCCCAGTAGCTGAAACGGTCATATACGCCGACGTCACCCTTAGTGCAGCGGTTCGCTGAACACTAATCAGCCGTTGTGATCTGTGTCGTGTTTCCGACATGGAGGGTACCTGCCGAGATCAAAATGCAAATTGGTCCATGAACATTCCGCTATGGAACTGGGGCAAACTTGGAGTCCACCATAGCAAATAGGTTAAAATGTCCGCCCATGACGCTGAACGCCTGGGTTCGAATTCTGGCGAGAACAACAGAAAAATTGTCAGCGGTGGTTATCCCCTCCTAATGCTGGCGACATTTGTGAGGTACTATGTCCAATGTTGCCGTTTTTTGTAGGTTCCTACCAAACTTGGTAGGTTGCTATTCTCTTGGTAGGTTGTTAGGCTGACCTCATATTTTGGTAGGTTTTGCCAACATATAAATTACAAGTCAATTACTGAAAAAATCGTCGGGGATAACCTAAAATTATTTCACTTCTTATCGCCACTGTGTATTCGTTTATACCGCAGAATAAAACCATGGATGTCGAGGGGCCTTATACTGTTACAAGGGGTCTCACTTTTTCAAATCTCCGAGAAAAAGTTATAATCTCTGAAATGATAAAGTTTTAATATTGACCATAACTGGTACGAGTCAGAGAAAAATTTGACACTCAATAGCCACTTTGACCAAAGCAATTGTCTGTATCGCTTGCCACATAAAAACAAACACACGCAAAAATACAATAGAGTGAAAGATGCGCGAATGTTTTAGTAATCGTTCAGTTGATGTGATTTTCTATTTGGTATACGGACATCGTGTGTTGTTTGTAAATAAACACCACTCAGATGAGTGAGTGCACTCATCCTTAAAAAATTGAAAACTTGAATTGGACAAAAATCCATGTTAGTCGAAAACTTCTCGCTGCTTTTGAGATGGAATGTTCCTAGACGAATTTGAAGAAAAAAGAAAAAAAAAATTTCATTACACAAAAACATGCGTTGGGAAAAGTGCAGCTAAAGCATAGAGAAGTTTTCACAATAAATTCTGTATAAGTACAACATACCAACGTACGGCTCTTAAAGCCTTCACACCTAATATTGCTGATTAGTAATTCTAAGCCAAATTAAGAAACGCATAGTGGTTGGTGTGTGATGCGATCTCTGGCTTTCCTTTTCCATTTGCAAAGAAAAAGCTCCGATCATTGAGCTCGTCTCGAATGTTGTTTTTGTTGCCAATATGCAATCTTATATCAACAAATGTATGATCATTTGAATTTTTGATATTAAAGTCTCCATCCAATTATTTTCTAGAGCTATTAGAAGTCGTAGTTCCAAAACTTTTTTTTATCAAAGTACAAATTTCTATATAGAACTCACCAATACTCCCACAAAACTTTCCTCCATTTCAAATTTCAACAATAAAACTGCCGATTTTCCTTAGAATTTTTTTTTGTTCTGAATTGCAAAACTTTTCGAATAGTCTACCATGGCTGAAAACTGAAGTACTCTTGCATCACAAAGGTATCTGCAAACGTATCAGAGCCTTCTTACATTCACATGTTCTCGTTCAGAATAATGGGGTATGTGGAAAAAAAAAACTTTGTAGGGTTTACATTTACCCATGAGCAGCTTCGTCTGTGAAGCGATGCAGTAGGTACCAGTACTAGTACGAGTACGAGTGCGAGTATGTGGAACATGACGGTTTGGAGGTTGGCCTATTTATTCAGTTCACGTTGTTTACATACGTTATGTTCCACTACCAATATTTCTTTGTCGCTATGCTTGTTTTCTTTTCTGCTATTTTTTGTTCTCCAATGTTTTCCATAAACTAAAGTATTTGGATGCATGCAGCTGCTATTATGATTTGCTGGAAAGTACATGCGAAGGACGCTTTTTCTCCACAATGGTCCTTCGCTTGCTCAATGCAAGACATCAGATATTTCTGTGTACACCTTTAGGATATGTACCATACACTTAGCCATAAATAGTTTTGGCTAGAAATGAATATGGATAGTCATTGTGGTGTTGGTGGTGATGTGGTAGCAACAGCCGCAAATACTTTTGTTGTCATATCAGCGTTGCCAGTTCAACAAGGGACCTTGTAATATATGAATCGTATATTTTAGAGTAAAAGAACTTTAAAATCCGATATCATTAATAGGCTTATTCCATCATGACCTAAAATAATATTTTCAAGAATTTTCAATTTATTGGAAATAATATTTCTTGCTCAACTTTCATTTAAAATTGAAGCATTTAACAAAAACATGAATTCGAATAGTTCACCATGTTGAAGTTCTATGGAGCTGGCATTTCATTGTCATGTTTTTTCTAGCTTTTACTCCATTTGGCAATCTTTTTTCTATTCCAACATATTGTTTGCAATTGTGGCTTTATACCTAAACCAATTTTCTTCTATTTTTATACCCCTGAAGTATCTTTCTATAAGCATGGAAAGAGTTTTGGGGAAGGGGTGTTTTGGGGAAGGGGTGATGCCCTAAATACATGGTCCTACATTTGGATATCAAATTCATATTCCACTCCCAAATATCTTTATTTGAGCCCCATATTGCGATGGTCAGTAAAAAATAGCTGTTTGTGGGGTATTTTGGGAAAGGTGTAGACCCCAGAAAATTGGTCCTGAAAGTGGGTATCAGTTCTTGCTCTACCCCCCCAATACCATTCATTTAAGCTCCACATTGAAATCGTCGGTAAATATGACCGATTAAGCGTGTTTTGGGGATTGGGTTGTTTCCCCAAACACTATGCCCGGAAAATATATCAGCAGCGTGTTTTATTCTCATATATCTATATATCATTTATTTGAACTCCCTTTTGCCATTGGTCTTAAAATTGGATATCAAATTCGTTTTCTAATCTCATTTAAACTCCTTACTGCAAAGGTCAGCAAATATGTCCGGTTTGGGGTATTGGCCCTAAAAACTATAAATAGTTAGTTCCACTCTCCTTAAGACCCAAATTACCTTGGTGAGGAAATACATCCTATTTGGGCGTTGTTATGGTGTTGGGACGTCCCCATATTTGAGCCCCATATTTCCATAGTCGGCAAACTTGACCGGCTTGGGGGTGTTTTGAGGGATGAGCGGCCACTCAGTGAGTTGGCCTTGGAAATATATATCGGATTCGTGTTCCACTCTAAAAAGCCTCTTATTTGAGCCTTATATTGCAAAAGTCAGCAAATACCTACTACTTGGGTATTGTTGTGGGGGTGGGGTGGCCCCATAGACACTTTTCCCGAATATTGATATCAGATTTGTGCTTAACTCCCAAACCCTTTCATTTGAGCTCCACATTGCTATGGTCGTAAATTTGTCCCCTTTGGAGGATGTTTTTGGGGAGAAGCGGCCCCAAACACTTGGTTCCTTATTGGAATATCAGATTCTAATTCTACACTCAAATACCTTTTATTTAAGCCCCATATTCCCATGGTCAGTAAATAAGTCCTGTTTGGGGGGTGTTTTGGGGAAGGGGTGGACCCCCAGAAACGTGGTCCCTTATTTGGATAGCAGATTCATATTCTACTCGCAATTACCTTTCATTTGAGTAAATATGTCCGATTTAGGGGTGTTTTGGGGGGTTGGGGTGGTCCCCCTAGCACTTTGTCCGACAATTGGATATCAGATACGTTTTCTTATCCTAAATACCTTTCATTTGAGTCCCATATTGTCGTGATTGGTCTAAATATATGTTTGGTAGGTTTTAGGGTGGGGCGGTCCCCCTAGGTACCCCATCCGAAAATTGGATACAAAATTTTTATTTTTGGGGTACTATATGAGAGCACACAAAATTTCGCTTAAATCGCACCACCCATCTCCGAGATCTGGCGTTTCTGAAAATTAGGGTAAGGGGGAGGGTCCGTATATTTAATTCTTATTCCACTCCGGTTGGCCAACGTGTATGTTTGGGTGCAAGTCCCTCAGACACTTGCCAAAGACCTTTTTTCGATAAGGGAGATCCCGTGGACACCTTGGACCAAATTCTGATACCAGATTCGTATTCTACTTCTAATTACCTTTCAATTGATACTCATATTGCCCAATCGGTAAATATGTAATTTTTTGAATGTTTTTTTTTTTTTTTTTTGAGGTGTCCATATCGTCCCAATCGGCAAACACGTCCGTTTTGAGTGGGTTTTTGGTTGGCGCGTCTCCCCAGGTTATTTGACCCCAAAGTTTTATACCAATTTTGTGTTACTGGGTTACCATAAGGCAGCATACAAAATTTTGCTGAAATCGGTGCACCCATATCCCAAATCTGGAGTTTTTGAAAATTGGGATAAGGGGGAGGATCCGCCCCCCTTCGGATATCAAAAAATTAAGTACCCTATTTTCATCGAGCTCTGACTGACTGACTGACTGACTGACTTACTAATCATAGCCCAGCCCAAACGGCCAAAGCTCGAATCGTGAAATTTTGCTGAATGTTGGCCTTGGCTCATAGGCACGGCATAAGGCTGGATTTAGTGATATTCGTACGTTTAGGTACTAAAAAGTACGAAATGGTACATATTTGCCCAGCGCGAACCCAAAGTGACAGAAGTATGTTCTTGGGCTCAAATTAAAGAGTGTCTCAAAAAAAAAAAAATAAATAAGCTTTGGTAAAAAAAATTGGAAAATCGTACCGGAAGTGGGAGAAATAGTAAGTTTTGTACCGCAATTGGTACTTTTGGTACTTTCTTTGTAAATTGAACTAGAGCTCTGAACTTTGGAACTTAGGTACACTATGGTAATCTTAATTTAGTGACAATAATTTTTTTTAGGTACTAAAAAAAGTACCAAAATAGTACGAAATGTGTGAATTTTGTATAGGGCGGATGTATAGAGAAGCAGATTTTGAAATTTGACTTACACTACATCTGGTGCAAAAGGATAAGGGTGAAAAGATAATATAAAAAAATAGTACTGGTAACGAGGGAAAACATACGTTTAGTACCACAATTGTTTACCATTTGCATTTCTGTGCAGATGAAGTTAGAGGTCTGAAATTTGGTGACCTGCATACCAACTAGGAAAAATATGATGGGTGACTATGATCTTTTTACAATTCGTATATTTTGGTAGCAATTTCTGTGCAGATGGAGCTAGAGGTGTGAAATTTTGTATGTAGCTAAAACTTAGAAATATATGATGGGCGACCATATGATATTTCAACAATTCGAACATTTTGGTACCAAAATTGGTACTTTCTTTAAAGAAAGAGCTAGAGGTCCGTAATTTGGCATGTAGGTACAGCTAGGATATATGATGGATGGATAACTAAATGATTTATTTTAAATTCGTACTTTTTGGTACTAAAATTGGTACCATTTAGTCCTTTCTGTTCAGATTTAGCATCAGATCTGAAATATGGCATGCATATGATCTATTAACCATTCGCACATTTCTGTACCAAAATAGGATCTATTTGGTACTTTCTTTTCAGATGAAGCTAGTAGCCTGAAATTTGGCATGCAGGTACAACTGGGAATAGTGTGATGGTTGATATATTGGGTTGCCCAAAAAGTAATTGCGGATTTTTTAAAAGAAAGTAAATACATTTTTAATAAAACTTTATGAACTTGAACTTTACTTTACTATCAAATATACTTTTTTTCTAAAGCAAGCTAAAAGTAACAGCTGATAACTGACAGAAGAAAGAATGCAATTACAGAGTCACAAGCTGTGAAAAAATTTGTCAACGCCGACTATATGAAAAATCCGCAATTACTTTTTGGGCAACCCAATAATAATCTATTCACAATTGTACACTTTGGTACACTTTCGTACTTTCATTACAGATGGTGCTAGAGATCTGAAATTTGACATTTAGGAAGAAATATATGACAGGTGATTAAATGTTCTACTAAAAATTCGTACATTTTGGTACCATTTGGTACTTTCTGTTCAGATGGAGCTAGAGGTCTGAAATTTGGGATATAGCTAAAACTTAGATATATATGAAGGGCGACTATATGATTATTCATTAGTTCGAACATTTTTGGTACTATTTGGTACTTTTTTTTACAGATAGAGCTAGAATTCCGAAATTTGGCATGTAGGTACATCAAAGAAAGAAATGATGGATGACCAAATGATATATTCAAAATCCATACATTTTGGGACCAAAATTGGTACTATTTTGTATATTCTGTTTAGATGGAGCTTGAGGTCTGAAATTTGGCATGTAGTTAGAAATATATGATGGTTGACTAAATTTTCTATTAAAAATTCGTATATATTGGTACCATCTGGTACTTTCTGTTCCGATGAAGCTAGAGATTTGAAATTTAGGATGTAGCAATTCGCACATTTTGGTAACAAAATTGGTACTATTTGGTAAATTTTTTTATAGATACAGCTAGAAGTCCATAAATTGGCATGTAGGTACATCAAAGAAATAAATGATGGATGACTTAATGATCTTTTCAAAACCAAATTTGGTACTATTTTGTACTTTCTGTTCAGATGGAGCTTGATGTCTAAAATTTGGCATGTAGGTACAACTAAGAAATACCAGATGGGTGGCTAAATGATCTATTAACCATTCGCACATTTTGGAACCAAATTTGGTACCATTTGGTACTTTCTTCATAGATGGAGCTAGAGGTTCGAAATTTGGCATGTATGTACAAAAAAGAAATAAATGTTGGATGACTAAATGATTTATTAAAAATTCATTCATTTTGGTACCAAAATTGGTACTATTTGGTACTTTGTTTACAGATGGAGTTAGAAGTGTGAAATTTGGCATGCAGGTACCACTAGGGATAGTATGATGAGTGAAAAAATAATCTAATCACAATTGTACATTTTAGGATTGAAATTTGGAATTTAGATACAAGAAGGAAATATATAATGGGTGGTTTAATGAAACATTGAAAATCCGTACATTTTGGGACCAAAAAGTGCATAATAGTGAGAATCTTCGCCGACAGGGAACGGCAAATAAAAAATTATCGCAGTTACAGTTTTTATATGGTTCCGATCGGTTTACATTTGAATATAGCTGCCATATAGACCGATCTCTTGATTTAAAAGTCTTTGACTCCTTAATATCACAGTTATTATCCGACTTCCCTTAAATTTGACGCAGTGAGATGTGTTAGGCATTTCGATATCTGCTTTTTTGGACATAGCTACCATATACTTCGATCTCGTGATTTTAGTTCTTAGGTCCATAAAAGGCGCATTTATTTGCCAATTACAGTGAATTTTGGCATAGTAAGCTGTGTCCGAACCTACGACAACCGCGTCAAATATGACTCTATTGGTCTAGATTTGGATAAAGTTTGGCCCAATCGGAACATATTTCGATATAGCTGCTATTGGTTCATAAATGATGCATATTTTACCGGATTGTCACAAAAGGTAGCTAACATGCATACACGAGTTGGTGGGTGTCAGAAGTTCGGCCCGGCTGACATTAATGCCGCTTTACTTGTTTCCCATTGATTTGAAATAAACTTAAAGCCCGCAACATCTTCACCACATACTCTGCGGAAAGATACATAAGAAGTTTACCCCTTTTCAAAGCATTCCTTTTGTGCCTCTAAAAACCTAATTCACTTAAACGAATTCAATGAGCAAGCAGTGAAGGTTTGGCATGGCCGAACAAAACGCGTTTATACTCATTGAAAAAAATCTAATTATCCTTGGCCTTGGGCTCAATGTACATAATCAGATTCCATAACACACGGAAAACCCAATAAAACCAAACTATTTATCACGCAAATGCCACATACCTAAAGTGTCACTGATTTAAACTTCTATCATTGCTGTTGATGTCGTTTTAAAACTCATTCAAGTTACAGTGACATGAGAAATTCGCACATTATTTATATTAAAAATAAAATTTCATTTCAATTTAATTACATGTGGGCATTTCTGTTGAAACGGAATAAATAGTTAGCAATGCTGACAAATGAAAGAGAAATTGTTTTGCTTCAGGCCTAGAATTGACATCGTAGTGGTTACAAAGTGAAAAAGGATACTATTTAATGACAGTGGTGCATATGTATAGAATGATAAAAACCAGTAAGGAAAGGCTAAAGTCGGCCGGAGCCGACTTTGTAAAATCATACACCTTCCTTATAATTATTCCAGAGAATACTAAATTTGAACAAATTTCAATGAATTTTGATTGAAGTGTTTAGATGATCAGTAAACCAATTCGTAACAAAATTATTCAGATCTGTTTGAAATTTAAGATAAAACGATCTATTGGTTGCCCAAAAAGTAATTGCGGATTTTTCATATAGTCGGCATTGACAAATTTTTCCACAGCTTGTGACTCTGTAATTGCATTCTTTCTTCTGTCAGTTATCAGCTGTTACTTTTAGCTTGCTTTAGAAAAAAAGTGTAAAAGAGTATATTTGATTAAAGTTCATTCTAAGTTTTATTAAAAATGCATTTACTTTCTTTTTATAAATCCGCAATTACTTTTTGGGCAACCCAATAATAATTGGAAATCGGGCTATTCTAATATATGGACGATATATATGTATCGGAGCTATATGTAAATGTGAACCGACTTTGATGAAAATTTGCAGACGAGCTGAGATTGGAAGCAAAACAAGTAAGACACTAAATTGAAAAATCGGTCTATGCGAATTGCAAATTTTGCCCATGAACATTCCACTAAGGAACGGGAGCAAACTTCTCACCTATCAATGAGTGCAGTCCGATTCAAGTCTTAAGCTCAATGATAAGGGGCCTCCTTTTTATAGCCGAGTCCTAACGGCATGCCGCAGTACGACACCTCTTTGGAGAGAAGTTTTACGTGGCATGGTACCTCACAAATGGTGCCAGCATTAGAAGGGGAAAACCACCGCTGAAACCTCTGCGCTACGGTGGCCTCTATCGGTCTATATGGCAGCTATATCTGCATAGTCTGATCTGGATCATATAGAGACCGGATATCGGGAGGCTTAAAATAATCGGATTGTTGTGCGCTCTAAATACTAAAAAAGTAACCTCGAAGAAGAAAATCTAAGTTTGGAATTCCGTGGTACTTACTAAATCCTTAAATGTTGTCCATGCTACGCCCCTAAGTTGGATCATATCTGATATTGTGTCCCCACATCAGTGCCGGTATCTGCTAGTAGCGAAAGCCGGGCAATGACATAGGAAATGCTCGAACGTCTGTCTCATCATCTTCCCTGCATACACATGCCATTACTTACCGCACCGATTTTCATAAGCTCACTTATAGTCCTATGTATCCCGTTATAATACCGATAGCTATACTGACCTCCTTCTTGCTTCCTTTTAGTAATAGCCTCGTCTTCTGATGATGTGGATCGCTCAACAGTATTTTCGCCGTCCTACCGACCATTTCGCTGTTCCACAGAGTTGCATGCGCATTCGTCGCCCACGCCCTTAACAAGGACTGCGTTGACCCCAAGGCTTCGGGTTCACCAAGTGTACTGACGGCAGTTCTCTGGCCTTCACTGCCAACTCGTCTGCGCTTTCATTCCCCCTTACTCCGTTATTGTCCGGCTCCCAAACGATGCGGATTGTGCCATCCTCAGAGAAGGCGTTAATATCCTCCTTACACTCAAAGACTATTCATGACCTTACCTTCTTGGTTGATATTGCATTTATGACCTGTTTATTGTCCGTAAAGATATTCATACTCGACGTACTCGAATTGAAAACACACCATCTCACGCATTCCGTAATCGCGCGCAACTCCGCCTGCAGGACCATATTAAGATCAGGCAGTCTAACACAGATCTCAGTCTATGGGTTCTCAATGTAGACCCCCAGGCCCACTCTGTCCCCTAGCTTTAATCCATCTTTGCACTATGATCTTCCGGATGGCAATACTAGGGTTCCGTCAACTCAAGACTGTGCAGCTGTTAGCAGTGTCTCGCACTCGACCTCAGGTATTCGATCGGAAACCTCTTCCCTTCCCTCCAGGTTTCCAATCGTCGCCTCGTTTATACCGCGATGATATGAGCTGCTCCCATTCTCAATCCATTCTCCCATTGCCTTGAGTCTCATAGTCGCAGTGGCTGCCTCACACTTAATCTGTATGTCAATGGGTCGGATATCTAGAATAGTCTCCATTGCCTTAGTTGGCGGGATGCTCATAGCTCCGCCCATGCCAAGACAACATGTTCTCTGAAACCAATGTTGCGAATCTCCCCAGCCATTCAAGGTTTTTCTTGGGCCGATTTCCTTTCTCGAAAAAGACGACTATCTTCGAAGGACTCCACTAGTGCAGTCTTAATCCTTAATTCTCTGAACCCGTTGTATGGCCCTACCGTTGCACCTTTTCTCCCTGGCAGTCCCCCAAACTACTGAGGAGTAAGTAGGTATTGGTCTAATCACGCTTTTGTAGAGCCAGTGGACTTTCCTCGGATTCAGGCCACATTTCGTGCCCAAAATCTGTGAGCCTGCTTCTGTATGTGACACTTCCAATTAAGTTTCCTATCCAAGATCACTCCAAAGTATTTGGCCTTGTCAGATATCGAAATCGTTTTACACATCCCAATGTTCTTCCGCTGTTTTATGACATGCTCTGTTATAAAGTCTGCGAACCTCTTTCCCAATGTTGCGAATCTCCCCAGTCATTCAAGGTATTTCTTGGGCCGATTTCCTTTCTCGAAAAAGACGACTATCTTCGAAAGACTTCACTAGCGTAGTCTTAATCCTGCAGATATTGTCGTCAATGTCTTTTTTGCTTGGATAATCTAAATTAGCTTGCCCAAGTCTTCTTCTGAGTAGTCTTCCGAACCATGTCCAGTTGTTTTTTGACTTATTACGGAAGTTTTTCTGATTCGGCTCTGGCAGTGCTATTCTAAATCTAATTTAGCGGTGGTCTGAGAAGCAATGATTCATGGAGACCATTCAATCCTGAACCTCATCGATTAGATTTTCCGAACATATTGTACGGAGGCCACCGTAGCGCAGAGGTTAGCATGTCCAACCATGACGCTGAACGCCTGGGTTCGAATCCTGGCAGAAATATCAGAAAATTTTTTGGTGGTGGTTATCCCCTTCTAATGCTGGCGACAATCGTGAGGTACCTTGCCATTTTAAAACTTCTCCTCAAGCATTCTGTCACCTCAACAAACCTCAGGAGAGATACCAGAGTTACGTTTGCAAGTTAACCCAGATCACAGAAGAAACGGCTCCCCAGAAAGGAGAGCATACGTCTCAGCAGACCCGGACAGGAACACAACAAGTGCTCAATAGTCTCCTCCTCATCCCCATTGAGGCAACTATTTCAAAAGTCATGGTGCCGTATCCCCATGCACGCCGCCATGCGGCCTATGGCACAGTATCCGGTTATGATCCCTGTCAAAGTACTCATCGACCTCTTATTGAACGCCAGCAACTCCCTCGTCCTCCTCTGGTCGATGGCAGGCTATAGCGGAGTCGCAGTCCGGTAACCATCTACCGAGTCCCACCTCGCCACCAATCCCTGATCCCTGTCAAAGTACTCATCGACCTCTTATTGAACGCCAGCAACTCCCTCGTCCTTCTCTGGTCGATGGCAGGCCATAGCGCAGTCGCAGTCCGGCAACCATCTACCGAGTCCCACCTCGCCACCGACGCCGCCCTGGCCATCCCATCAACTGGCTTCAGTAGCTCGACAAATGGCATGTAGGCAAGACCGATGACTGGTCCGCCCTGCGCAGACGAAACCCTTCTGGCGCACTCGTCCATCCTCAGATTTCCTGGAATCCCCTCTTGCCCAGGAACCCATGTCAACGTCACATCGTGGGACCGGAGCCTATCCGGGGATTCCAAACAATCCGCCACGCATCTTGGCCCCACCATCCTCGACCCTTAAGCCTTGAGCGCCGCCATACTGTCCACATAAATTCTGAGTTTCAAGAGCGGTAAGCCCCTTACCAGAATTTCTCCTGCGGCCACTGCAATGGCACATAACTCTGCCTGAAAGACCGTACACTCGTCTGGCAGTTTCAGAGACATGCTGATATTGAGTGCATCAGAGTAGACCCCCAAACCAGTCCCTGACTCCATCTTGGAGCCATCTGTGTAGATCGAGGTCTCATCCCCATCAAGTGCACTATTTGCCCTCTCAGGAAAACGAATGGAGAAAGCCCTCACTCCAGTCGGCACTGGTGCCAGGTAGTCGGAGATCCTTCTCAGTCTTCGCTCCGGCAACCATCTACCGAGTCCTACCTCGCCACCGACGCTGCCCTGGCCATCCCATCTATTGTGTTTAGTAGCTGGACAAATGACACGTTGGTAAGACCGACGTACTCGTCCGCCCTCTCATTTTCTGGATTCCCCTCATCTTCACCATGTCATGGACCCGGAGCCTATCCTATTCCACACAATCCGCCATGCATCTCGACCCCAAGGCCTTGAGCGCCGCCATGCTGTCCACATAAATTCTGAGTTTCGTGCCAGAATTTCTCTTACGGCCACTGCAATGGCGCAGACCTCTGTCTGAAAGACCGTACACTCGTCCGGCAGTCTCAGAGACATACTGATATTGAGTGCATCAGAGTAGACCCCCAATCCAGTCCCTGACTCCATCTTGGAGCCATCTGTGTAGATCGAGGTCTCATACTCCTCAGGTACACCATCCGCCCTCTCAGGAAAACGAATCGCGAAAGCCCTCACTCCAGTCCGCACTGATGCCAGGTAGTCGGAGATCCTCCTCAGTCTTCCCTACGTATCCACAACAGCCAGAATCGAACTGTGGCCGCAACCTTCCTCCTTCAGCATGCCGAGCTCTCTCAGCCTAAACGCGACCCTGGCGGCGTAGTTTCAAATATAGGTCCCATGGACTGCATAACCAGCATCGCCTCCAGAACTGTGGCCGCAACCTTCCTCCTTCAGCATGCCGAACTCTCTCAGCCTAAGCGCGACCCTGGTGGCGCAGTTTCAAATATAGGCCCCATGGGCTGCATATCCAGCATCGGCTCCAAGACTATGGCCGCAACCTTCCTCCTTCAGCATACCGAGTTCTCTCAGCCTAAGCGCGACCCTGGCGGCGCAGTTTCAAATTTAGGCCCCATGGGCTGCATATCCAGCATCGGCTCCAGGGCTATGGCCGCAACCTTCCATACCGAGCTCTCTCAGCCTAAGCGCGATCCTGGCGGCGCAGTTTCAAATTTAGGACCCATGGGCTGCATATCCAGCATCACCTCCAGGACTGCCTGCGGTGCGGATCTCAATGCCCCGGTGATCTCGACGCAGGCCAGTCACTGGACCTTCTCAAACTCCCTCGCACTCACGGCATCCCACCATACCAGTGCTCCATAGACCAATACTGGTCTTACGATGGCCGTATACATCCAATAAATCATCCCGGGAGTCACCCCCCGCTTTCTACCGAACATCCTGCAGGAGTAAAAAGCGCACAGTGCTTTACGTCTTCTTTCCTCGGTGTTCCTCTTCCAGGACAGTTTCGAATCGAGGACTATGCTTAGGTACTTCACCCCCTTCGACAGCCGCAGAGTTGTATCCGGTATCTTATATCTACGCGTAAAGAGCACCAGCTCCGTCGAACTGTAACTTGATTACAAGATTACATGGACCCACAGACGGTCTCTCGGACATACCTTAATCGAATCAGAAAGTGATTCTATGTCGACCGGTACACTTATCAATGGGACTAGCTCTTCTCCTTCTTAGAGAGAGTTGCAAACAAATGCCCAAATTTATAATACCATGTACCACAGTGGTGGTGAAGGGTATAAATAGCTGTCTGGGAATCATTTCCACAACTATTTCTTTTTTTTTTTTTGTAAGCAATCCCCCATGTGACGCACATATTTTGTGGAAACAAAATAACCATGGTAACGTTGCTGGCCATTTTCATAATTACTGGCACAATAACTAACGTTACAGTGTCATCTACATGGACCACAGTGGTTGAATCAAAATTTAGCATATGTCTACTTCAGTGAATGCATATTTCCTATATTCTCAATACACTGTGATGTGATTCGCCTTTCCCTATCGCACTTCAATTTGTTTGTGCTATAATAAAATAGCCAAAAGCGTATTCGCATACACAAAAAAAAACTCATCTTTTGTAACGTTTTTATTACAACACGTATGGATGAAATGATAAAGGCAAAAGTGTGGGTGTGATAGCATAAATGCATGACAGAGAGTTTTTGTCAAGGGTGTGTGTGTGTGTGTGTGCTCCAAATTAAAACTTAAGGCTCAAAACCAGACTGACCCCATGTAAGGTATACGTGTGCCTATGTGTCTGTACGCAGTTATGGACGGTACAGGCAATGTGAGTTTTTACAAAACAAAATCATATCACATGCAGAATGGACATTGGCACGCATATACTGAAAACATGCAATTAAATCCCTTTTGAGAGGCATACACATTCATATATGTATATGCAGGCACACTCTTGGTCAGATGATGAATGCCAGGGAATGTAAACAAAATTTCGTAACAAACTTTTTCTCTTTCAAATTGTCCCATATTGAAATTGGCCATGTTAAAGAGCCCTAACAAGAAGAAGGCATAAAATTGTAAATGGGAACAACACTCCAGCCACTATAATAATGGCAAGGCTTTATCCCAGCTGTTCTCCTTCTTTGCTTCATGTTTATACCCAGTATCTTCTTTACTTTATGAATGGGAGAATAATAAGACGTCGTTATACTTTGTGTGTGCATAAAGTTGTAGTTTTTTTCATTTTGTATATGCAATTAATAAACTTATAAAAGTCTGTATTAATATGAGGAAAATTATAAAAACGGGTTGTTGATGTCAAATGAAGGAAAGAAGATTATATGGGGAATGTATCCTAGACAAGAAAAAAAAGAGCCCCAAATACACTGGAAATTTTTTTAAATGTGCGATCTGGACAGGATTCTGCACGGATGGTACAGAAGCCTAACACAACTAAAATAAATTAACCTCTTATGTGCCCAAGACAATAAATCGAAAGATCGATCTTTATGGAAGTTACATCCTATTATTATACGATACGTACCATCCCATATTCCAAAAGAATGTGTCATACAACTCAATGTAACAAATTTCGGCAAAATTGTGTAATAAATAAGCCTTTACATGCAAATTTGCCCATGAACATTCCAGTAGAGAACAGAAGCAAACTTCTCACATAACAGATATGAACATCTTTCCCGCCAGTAAACTAGCTATCAGGGCTATAACAACCAGGTCGGTAGGATCACAAACATCTAAGAGTGTAACAAGTAAAAAGGCGTTAAGTTCGGCTGCGCCGAATTTTGGATACCCACCACCTCGGGGACGTACGTAAACCACCTGTCGGCATAATCTGGTGAAAAATGCATACTTTATGCCCCCATAGCAGCTATATCGAAATATGGTCCGATTTGGACTAAATTCGGCACGGACAATGAATGGTCTAATAAGTACAAATCATTGTTCAATTTTGTAGTACAAAATATTGGTTTTATTGGTAGCCATGTCCAAATGTAGACCCATCTGAACCATATACGACACGTATGTCGAAAAACCTTATATAAGTCACTGTGTCAAATTTCGGCGAAATCGAATTATAAATGATTTTTTTTGGGACCAAGACCTAAAATCGAGAGTTCGGTCTATATGGAAGCTATATCCAAATCTGAACCGATATGGGCCAAAAATGGATTTCGAATGGCCTAACACAACTCACTGTTCTAAATTTCGGCAAAATCGGATAATAAATGCGTCTTTTATAGACCCAAAACCTTATATCGAGGAATCGGTGTATGGCAGCTATATCCAAATCTGGACCCATCTCGGTCAAATTGAAGAGGGATGTCGAAGGGCCTAAAACAACTCACTATCTCAGATTTCGGCGAAATCGGACAATAAATGCGTCTTTTATGGGCCAAAAATGTCAAATCGAGAGATCGGTCTATATGGTAGCTATATTCAAATCTGGATCAATCTGAGCCAAAACCTTAAATCAAGGGTTCGGTCTGTATGGCAGCTATATCCAAATCTGGACCGATCTGGGCCAAATTGAAGAGGGATGTCGAGTGGCCTAATACAACTCACTATCCCGGATTTCGTCTAAATCGGACAATAAATGCGTCTTTTATTGGCTCAAAACCTTAAATCGAGGGATCGGTTTGTATAGAAGCTATATCCAAAAATTTGGACCGATCTGGGCCAAATTGAAGAGGAATGGCGAAGAAGCCAACGCAACTCACCGTCCCAAATTTCGGCGAAATCGGACATAAATGCGTCTTTTATAGGCCCAAGACCTTGAATCGAGAGATCGGTTTATATGGCAGCTATATCCAAACCTGGACAGGTCTGGACCAAATTGCTGAAAGATGTCGAGGGGCCAAACGCAACTCACTGTTCCAAATTTTGGCGAAATCGGACAAGAGATCGGTCTGTATGGCAGCTATATCCAAATCTGGACCGATATGTGCCAAATTGAAGAGGGATGTCGAGTGGCCTAACACAACTCACTATCCCGAATTCCGTCGAAATCGGACAATAAATGCGTCTTTTACGGGTCCAAGACCTAGAGCAAGCAAAATATCGATAGCGTTATCGATATTTAATTTTTTGACTGAATATCGTTTGATATTTTTCCGATGGATACTATCGAAAAAGTTTACTTTTTTACAAAACTTGACAAAAATAAGCAATGCGACTCTAATTTATTCTTCAAGATACATTGCGCCCATAGAGGGCGCAATTTTCATCCGATTAGGCTGACATTTTATACGATGATTTCTCTCATGACTTCCCACTGACTTTATTATTCTAGGTTTTATTTGGTCTGTGCATTGATATTGCTTCCAGATAAATCGATCTCCCGATTTTTACTTCTCATTTTCGTTTGAAATATAGGTGATGGGAAATTAACAATAGTATCGATACTATCGATATGTATTAATAAAACAATCGAAAATATTGAATGTTGTGATTATCGATAGTTTGCCAGCTCTATCAAGCTGCCCATATGGCAGCCATATCTTAATCTGGACCGATCTAAACCAAATTGCAGAAAGATTTCGAAGGGCCTTACACAACTCACTGTCCCAAACTTCGGTGACGTCGGACAATAAATGCGCCTTTTCTGGGCCCAAACCCTTAAATCGAGAGATCGGTCTATATGGCAGCTATATCCAAATCTGCACCGATCAGGGCCAAAATGAAGAAGGATGTCGAAGGGCCTTACACAAATTGAAAGGATGTTGAAGGCCCTAAAACAACTCACTGACCCAAATTTTGGCGAAACCGGACAATAAATGCACATTTTATGGGCCCAAGACCTTAAATCGAGAAGTCGGTCTATATGTCTGATATATCCAAATCTGGACCGATCTGGACCAAATTGAACAAGGATGTCGAGTGGCTTATCGAAACTAACTGTCCTAAATTTTCACAAAATCGGATAATAAATGCGCCTTTTATGGGCCCAAGATCTTCAATCCAGATATCGGTCTATATGGCACCAATATCCAAATCTGGATCGATCAGACCCAAATTGAAGAAGACAGTCGAGTGCTCTAATACAACTCAATGTCCCAAATTTCAGCAAAATCGGATAATAAATGTGTGTTTTATGGGTCTCAGACCCTTAATCGGTGGTTCGCACTAGACCGCACGGGGATTCACCTCCTAATCTTCCAATTGACAAATAATATGCTTTATGGCAGGATTTTTAATGCGAACCCCGGAGATAGTATGGTCAGAAGGCGGGTGACCAGAGGAACGGCCCAAGGAGGGGTGTTCTCAACGATTCTATGCAACCTCGTGATTAATGAAATCCTGTTGGATCTCAGTGGGGACGGCACGAGGATTATCGCTTATGCGGATGACATCGTGCTGCTGGTCCGAGGCAAGTTTCTGTGGACGATCAGCAAGATCATGGAAGGGTCACTGAGGAGGTTTTCGCGATGGGCTTTCAGAAATGGGTTGACGACCAATCCAGGGAAGACAGAGCTGGTGCTCTTTACGCGTAGATACAAGATTCCGGAGTTCAGACTCCCGTCCTTGGACGGGGTCACCCTGCGGCTGTCGAAGGAGGCGAAGCACCTAGGCATAGTACTCGATTCGAATCTGTCCTGAAAGAGGAACACCGAGGAATGTAGCCTTACGCCACTGTGCGCTTTTTACTCCTGCAGGACGATGTTCGGTACGAATTGGGGGGTGACTCCCAGGATGATTTATTGGATGTATACGGCCATCATGAGACCAGTACTGGCCAATGGAGTATTCGTATGGTGGAATGCCGTAGGGAGTTCAAGAAGGTCCAGAGACTGGCGTGCGTCTGGATCACAGGGGCACTGAGATCCGCACCGCAGGCTGCTTACCGCCCTCGAAACTCCGAATTTATGTGGACTGTATGGCGGCGCTCAAGGCCTTAGGGTCGAGGATCGTGAGGTCAAAATCCGTGGCGGATTGTTAGGAATCCCTGGATAGGCTCCGGGCCCACGATGTGACCCTGACATTGGTTCCTGGGCATGAGGGGATGCTAGGAAATGAGAGTGCTGACGAGTGCGCTAGGAGGGGTTCGTTTCCGCCGGGCGGACCAATCATCGGTCTTTGCTATGTGGCCAGGGCGGCGTCGGTGGCTAGGTGCGACTCGGTGGATGGTTGTCGGACTGCGAAGACGCTATGTACGCTCATCGACCAGAGA
Organism: Stomoxys calcitrans; assembly: GCF_963082655.1. Classification (NCBI taxonomy): domain Eukaryota; kingdom Metazoa; phylum Arthropoda; class Insecta; order Diptera; family Muscidae; genus Stomoxys; species Stomoxys calcitrans. Next base: position 88,966,192 of record NC_081553.1, read on the forward strand.
AGGACGCGGAAGTTGCTGGCGTTTGATAAGAGGTCGATGAGTACCTCGACAGGGGTCATAACCGGACATTGTGCCATAGGCCGCATGGCGGCGAGCTTGGGGATACCGCACAATGACTTCTGTTGGAGTTGCCTCGTTGAGGATGAGGAGGAGACCATTCAGCTCTTGCTGTGTTTCTGTCCGGGTCTGCAGAGACGTAGGCTCTCCTTTCTGGGGAGCCGTTTGTTCTGTGATCTGGGTGAACTTGCGAAATTACCTCTGGTATGTCTCCTGAGGTTTGTTGAGGGAAGAGGATATTCTGACGGGGGGTGCCACAAGCTCCGGCGTAGGTAGATCCGTGCTTGCGTGGGGGCGGGTGTTTCTTCAATCCCCCGCTCGGGTTCTCCACTCCTCCTGTCTTTCTTTTATTCGTGTATAACCTATTGTCTGAGGTCTCACATATTCATTCTCTTCATTCTCTCTCCCTAGGTTACCACATTGGGCCGAACTGGCCTCCGAGTGAACTCACCTTTCGTGGGCAACTCATTCCAAAATTCGGCACAGCCGAACTCAACACATTTTTACTAGTTTTGTTTTTTTCATGCAGTCTTGAAAATGGCATCGGGTGGGTAGATAAGATTCGGCTCGGCCGAACTTGGCAAGCTTTTACTTGTTATAAAAAAAAAATATTTTCCAACGATTTTGCTTAGACAATCCTCCAGGCAGAAGAAGCAATAATAATCTCCTTTTCTCTTCTTGTCTCCCCTATAATTATAGGGCAGAATGGCTCGTAGAAAAAAATCCACAATATTTATGGTGAAACATAAAAAAAGTCATTTTAAACGCACTACTCTCAACTTGTGTCCCCTCAAGGAGTAAAACTGGTGCATGATCTATTACTTTGGTTGAATATTTGTCTGTGGATAATTCCATCAACAGGGGACAAACGAAAGCATGAAGAAAAAAAGATATAACACAGGCATCAGTGACAGCAGCATCGTTTATCATTGGCCAAACAAAGCGCTCACACATTGCTATTTGCCCAGTTGAGATTTTTTCCCAAAACTTTGCTCATTTTGGCAGGCTGTTGTTTTTTCTCAAGACCTCATCAGCATCATGATGGCCGACGTCCTGCTCGCCATCACTATTATCAAGCGTACACCCCAAAGGTGCCAATAATCATCAGCCATGGTCTCATATTCATTCAAAGTGGTGCCTGCCTGGTGCAGCATTTAATGGTGCGACCAAAAACACCTCTCTGGAACTTTTTAAATCAAGCCCAAAACTCTCAGCATCATATTGGCCACTTTGAGGGATTGAACATTGAGGAACAGAAAAAACTACAGCCAAGCCAGCTCAGCAAATGGAAGGTATCATGTGGCCATCATTAATGGCGCCACAAGCAATAAGCCCACCCACTTAGTGGAATTTAATAAGACCGAAATGCATACGAAAAAAAGCCACTCACAAGTCAACACATGGGGACGCAGCATTCCATGGTTGTTCCATTTTCCTGTGAAAATAATTTCGCAAATGTGGTCCCTTAACACGAGCTGAATATATGTCTCCTATTTTGTTGGTAGTGGTGGTGGTGAAGTGGCCGATACTGGGCCACACAGTGCGTTTGAGCTACAGACCAATATTTGGCAATAATGTCCCTCAGAAAAATGTTCAATATTGCATCACGTGTCAAACTTGGGCAAAAACTCAACCATGATGTGGTCCTTTGCATGCATAAGGCTCACACAACCTGCAAACTTATAAATACACCGAAGGCAACTAACGCACATCCTTACCCATTGAGGAATGTAACTTATACGTTGCATTACGAGTTCATGGAGCAGAAAATCATGACAGTTTTCAGTCAATTCACACCGCCCTACCCAACCCATCACTTTGCCACATACCTTTATTGGAAGGCAGTTCAAGTTGACGTAACCAAGCATACGTTCATTCTCCTGGGATTTTAATTTTGTGTGCTTTGGCGCTACGGTGAGCTGCCATGGTAACTTTTGTTGCCTTTGTGTATAGTTACAAGGACACGTTTTACACATATGGCCAAAAATGTTCAATATATCCTTTCAACTATGAATAATTATAAATGTTATGATTGCATTTTCCGTGCAAAGAAATTCCACGAAAACGAGGTGAAAGAAGGCCAAGAGTAAATAGGGTCAAGCAGCCGAAAATTACAGAAAGAGTTGTCAGAGCAGCAATGGAGGAATATGAACAACAGGCAGCGGTTACATTGTATGGAATATGGTGTAACAATTATCCATTGTTGGCAAGGAGGCAACAATGCGACAGCATCATTTTGTCATATAAATTCTTAACAGAAATATCATATTAAAACATGATGTATCAAGAGGTAACAACTTAAATGACAGCATATCCCCTTTTACACTCAGAGAAATTTGTTAGTAAAAACAGCAAAAGGGTGGGGGGCAAACTTCTCACATATCAATGAGTGCAGTCCGATTCAAGTTAAAGCTCAATGATAAGGGACCTCCTTTTTATAGTCGAGTCCGAACGGCGAGCCGCTGTGCGACACCTCTTTGGAGAGAAGTTTTACATGGCATAGTACCTCACAAATGTCGCCAGCATTAGGAGGGGAAAACCACCGCTGAAATTTTTTTTCTGATGATCTCGCCAGGATTCGAACCCAGGCGTTCAGCGTCATAGGCGGACATGCTAACCTCTGCGCTACGGTGGCCTCCAAGTTCCTTAGTGGAATGTTCATGTAACAGCAAAAGTGTTTGCTGTAACAGCAAAATATTTGCTGTAACAGCAAAATGTCTGCTGAAAATGGGACAGCAGAAGTTTTTTGCTTGAGCAGCAATCATCCTTAGCTGTTCCCAAAGAGTACCACACTGTCGCCTAATGTTCTAGGAGCGAAGTTCATTGGACAAATTCTGTATTTTCGAGTTTTATTCGGCATTTTTTAGTTACACTCAGAGAAATTTGTTAATAAAAACCGCAACAATGTTTGCTGGAATAACAGGAAACCTGCCGAAAATCGGACAGCAGTCATTTTTTGCTCAAACAGCAATCATTTTCTGCTGCTTTCAGGTGGAAAATTGGAAATTGTCTAAAAATTTCATGACCACTGAAAGAATTTTATGTTTCATCTTTTCTTATAATTTAAGGGCAGAAGTGCAAAATTTTTTTCCATTTTCAAAAATTTTTATCGATTTTAAAAAACAGTCTGCAATCATATTTATGTTTTTAAATAAAATAGAAGTACATTTTTGTATGGTTTTATTCAAAAGTTGAAACTTTTAATATAAGCAGATAGTGTTTCTTGATACCAGCAGGCTAGTTTCTCTGGGTGTATACTGATTTCTTTTCTCCAGCTATGAGATGTGAAATCAAAAGAAGTGAAACTGTTTAACTGTCCGCATTCTAAAGCGGCCACGCAGGAGCTTTGACATGTCATTGTCAATTCTGCTTACTCGGTCGCGTTGGCTCAGGAACTTATTTCGTGGATGGTAATGCTGATAGATTGCGGTGAGACTTTATTGACAGCGGGGTTGACAATGTTTTAATCGTAGATGAGAGCGACATTTGCCACCATTGTCTACGGTGATTAAGGTGGTATTACACGATATGTTTTTAAAATGAGGCACTCTCCACTTCGTATTCTCCATATTATACCTATGAGAGTATATCCCGATTAGAGCGCTCTCTATTCGTACTTGACGTACATAAGAAAAGTTTTGTGGATGCAGAAAGTGACAACACATATGTAAAGTATACGTCGCACAGTGGGCCAAACGCCGAACAAATTGGATATCTGTTGATCTTAGTGGTACAAAATATTCCAGAAATTTCTAGAGGAGGACATAGGCTTTCAGGAAAGTGCTGCTATAGGTCCATATCTTTAATACAGGGTGTCAAAGTTGACCACTTTCGACTTCTCCGACCTTATGGGGGCCATAAGATGTCCGTCCGTCTGTCTGTTGAAATCAGGCTACAGTCTTTTAAAATAGAGATATTGAGCTGACATTTTGCTTTGATTCTTTTTTTTCTGTCTATAAGCAGGATAAGTTCCAAAATGGGATATAACGGATTTTATCTTGATATAGCCCCAATATATTGTAGACCGATGCGCTGATTTAGGGTCTTAGGTCCATAAAAGCCACTTTTACTGTCCGATTTTGCTGAAGTTTGGGACAGTGATTTGTGTTAGGTCACTCGACATCCTTCTTCAATTTGATCAAGATCGGTACAGATTTGGATAAAGCTGCCATATAGACCTCGATTTAAGGTCTTGGACACATAAAAAACGAATTTATTGTTAGATTTTGCCAAAATTTGGAACAGTGAGTTGCGTTAGGCCTTCTAACATGCTTCTTCAACTTGGTCCAGATTGGTCCACATTCGAATATAGCTGCCACATAAACGGATCTCTCGATGAAGGGTCTTGGGACCATTGAAGCCGCATATATTGTCCGACTTCGCTGAAATTTGGGAAAGTGAGTTGTGTTAAACCCTTCGAGTTCCTTTTTATTCCCATCACCATAGGATGGGGGTATACTAATCTAGTCATTCCGTTTGTAGCTCCTCGAAGTATTGATCTAGGACCCCATAAAGTATATATATTTTTGATCGTCTCGACATCCCGAGTCGATCTAGCCATGTACGTCCGCCCATCCGTCTGTCGAAATCACGATAGCGGTCCAACGCTATGGGTTTATAATCTGATATAGCTACCATATGAACCGATATCCCGATTTGACTGCTTGAGCTCCTAGAAGCCAAAATTTTTTAATGCGATTTGGCAGAAATTTTGCACATAGTTTTCCGTTATGACTTCAAACAACTGTGCCAAGTACGGTCTAAATCGGTCTATAACCTGATACAGCTCCCATATAAACGGATCTCCAGATTTGACTTCTTGAGCCCCTAGAAGCTGCAATTTTTGTTCGATTTGGGTTAAATTTCGCACATAGTGTTCTCTAATGGCTCTCAACAACTGTGCTAAGTACGGTCCAAATCTTCCAAGAATATGATATAGCACCCATACAAACTGAGCTCCCGATTTGACTTCTTGAGCCCTTTCAAGCCGCGATTTTTATCCGATTTGGCTGAAATTTTGCATATAGTGATTTTCAACAACTGTACCAAGTACGGTCCAAATCGGTCTATAACCAGATATAGCTCCCAAATTTTAACAGAATCCATGGTGGCGGGTTCCCTAGATTCGGCTCGGCCGAATTTAGCGCGCTTTTACTTGTTTTCTATTCATTTGGATGTTTTTGTACGAAATCCATAGGTTTGATGTTGTAATCTTTGGAATTTACAAACTTCATTAGTAAATATGGAGACTTAATACAAATCGTTGTGATGTCTCTCCAAATCCGTCGTACTTGCTGTAAGGGTGCGAACAGATTGCGCACTGAAAGTCGAGCCGAGATTGTCAGTGCGATAAAACTGGTTACATACAAGTCAAGCAGTGAGGAGCAGAGCATAGCAGTGAGAAGCAGATCAACTAGGAGAAAACTGTTAGAAAGCGTTTTTTGCGCTTGCGATCTTGATGTTTCGTTTTTTGCATGCAGTAGTGATTTTTCATGGTTTAACAATGGATATCGGTATTACATAAATAATGAAATTCACCAAATTCATTGCTTTCCGATCAGCGCTAATTCTCACATTCACTGTTTTAAAGACTAATTTTCTTCTCGCATGAAAATAGGCGTCAATCAGTTTTATTCGGCTCCGCTCGCAGAGTTCGTAAGCGTTGTTAGCGATATCTACCCTAGGTGACAACACGGGAAGGTCACTGTCCACAGTTGGCCACGACTTGGACAAGTTAAAGCCACTCCCAACCGATACTTAATATCCATTATCCCCTAAAATAATTGGCCAAACGCTAGCCAATATATTTTCCCTGCTGCTAGCATACCGCGGCATGCTACTGCGGTGAGCTACAAAAACAATGCAATTATAAGTTTTATGCTTCTATTCAATTTCCCCATAACCTATTCATTCTTCGGATCAGCTAATTGAAATTGTGTTGTTGTGTTTTCAAATGATTTTTCAGATTTCGAACATAACAAAAGCTTTAAATACACTGATGATTGTTCTTTGTTACTTTTTGTCTCTAAACAAAATATTTTTCTCGAAATTACAATAAACCGATTTGAATGTGTAACGAATCAATTGAATGATTAAACAACTAACAAGTCTAAAACGATTTTCTATTTACTCCATTATAGGGGATTACAATTATGAAAGACCCCATTCCAATACATCTCCATCCTAAGATCAGAAAGCTCAGAGAAAATTGATGAATTTTCATGGCATATTTTAGACAAAGATTTTGGGGAAAACCCATATGCGGGGTGGACGAAAATAAACAGCACAACTAATACATATGTATACTGTAAGAGAAACAATAACAACAACCACATTGAATGATTATAGCTTAAAAACTAGTTATGAACAAAATTTCCATTTAATTATAATTTATGTTTATTGTTGCCATAAATTTGTATAAATGTCACATAACTAATACGCATGTACATACAGACATACGAAATATGCATAAAAATTTATGTACATACGAAAATGTGTTAGATTACAGGGGCGTAGTTATGAGTGGGCAAAGAAGAACACAAGTGAAAGCACGGCAAGTTCAAAAGGCTGAATCCTTTATACTCTCCAGCATGTATCGCATTTGACACGTTTTTTGAATGACTTTTTCAAATCCATATATAGGAGATACATCGAGCTATGAACCGATATGGACCGTTATTGTCATAACTATTAGAAGTCATGAAAAAAACACAACGTCCAAAATTTCAGCCAAAGCGGATAATAACTGCGTTTTCCAGTTGTTCGAGGTGTCAAATCTGATGATCCCTTTATAGGGCAGCTATATCATGTTATGAACCGATTTGAACCATACTTGGTACAGCAGCCGGAAGTCATAACAAAACAACTCATGCAAAAATTTCAGCCAAATCGGGTGGTAATTGCGCGTTCTAGAGGTTCAAGAAGGTAAAACCCGAGATCGGTTAATATGGCAGCTATATCAAATCATGGACCGATATGGCCCACTTTTAATGTCAAGACGAAAATAATATACTTTGTTAGGATTCAGACCAATATTTTGATAGGTTGCAAACGGAATGATGAAATTAGTATACCCCCATCCTTTGGTGGAGGGTATAATAATTAAAAACGTAGTGAGTTTGGTTGGTTCGAATCCATTCAACCAAACACTATGGGTTCCGCTTAACTTTTGAATGAAGAATCGGATTTCAAAACATGATGCAGCAAAGTTATTGCAAATTTTGTATGCAATCTGGATCTGCTTCTAAGATAAAATGGGTTTACAAATCTCTTCGCACATTACAAAATACGAGGTCAGCCTATAAAATTTTAGACATCTCCGGAGGAAGTTTTCACCTGAGGCTATCAAATTCCAAATAAAATTGGGAGGAAGAGAACTTTACACCTTTTATGCTGATTTGGAAGGACATTTCAGAAGACTATTGGAATAAAAGAGTGCGCGGACAAATTTCCAAATTTGAATATAGGCTAAGGGGAGGGTCCGCCCATTAAAGTTTAAGATGTAAGATCTGCTTTATTCTTTTGGTTTTGATGGTAAATTGGAGTAACCAAACCCTTTGCCCCAAAAGTGGATATCAGATTCATGCTCTACCACATTTGAGCTACATATTGCTAAAGTCCTTACATATATGTGATTCAGGGGGAGTTATGAGATGAGTCGTGCCTGAAACATTTGGCCATAAAACAGATGTCCAGTATTAGGGGTATGTAGGGTGGGGCGGCCACCCACGTATTTAGCCCTGAAAAAATATCAACATTGTGCTCTACTGCTAAATTCCTTTTATTTGAACCACAATTGGAATTGGTTTAGGGGGTATTTACGGGGGGAGGCTACCTCCAAATACTTGGTCTCAAAATTGGATATCAAATTCGTTTTCTACTATCAAATACCTATACCTAATACCTTTTTTCGCCATAGTAAGCAAACATGGATGGTTTGAAGGGAGTTTAAAGGGCGGTACATGAAATAATATCAGCATCGAGCTAGAGCACGATTTTGTTGAGGCCCCATTACACCAAGCATTTTGAAGGTGGCGATCAAAATATTCAGGGCTACTGGCCTCGTTCAGATCAGCACTAACTTATTTTTGCACTGGTTATCCACATTCAAAATCATATTTCAAAGCTACTACTTGGCATAGCATATTTTTAAAGATCCGCAGGTTCTCCTGTGTCTATCCAAATTTTAGGGTAAAAACTGTACTCTACTACCAAATACCTTTTATTGCTGTCATATTCTATCCTAAATGGCCTTCATATATTATTTTTAATTACTTTTTTTGGGTACGATGGGGGATGGGATGTGTTCTTTTTATTGGGAGGTGAGGGTCGGTCCCCCAACGGTAAGATCCAAAATACAATTTATTTGAGTCGTTTATTGTCGCGATCAACATGTCCTGCTAAACGGCAGGACGTGACACAGATACTTGAATTCTTATATCAACATTAGATTCGAACTCTACTATCATAGACCTTTCGTTTAGTTCCCATATTATTCCGATCGAACTACACGTCTTATTGAAGCGTATTTGGTGGGTCGGCCGTGGTCGTGGTCAACGCTCAAAGACCATTTATTTGATACCCATTTTGTGACGTTGGACATTCATGCCCATTTTGGAGGTTTTTTGGGATTGGAGAGGCCCCGTAGACACCTTGGACCATATTCGTATTATAGATGTGTATTCAATTTCCAAATACCTTTTGATACCCATACCGTCGCAATCGGCACGTAAGTCCTGTTGAGGGGTTTTTGGAGGATGGGGGCGCTTTTAAATACATTTCATTTAGTATCCATACTATCCCAATCGGTAAATATGTCCTGCTGGGGGGTTGGAAGGCTCCTCAGACACCGCAGTTGATACCCATACTGCTTAAAGCGGTTAACTGTCCTATTGGGTGGTGTTTTTGGGGGGTGGGGAACCCCCCGACTCTAAAAGTGATATTTTTGTGCCAAGTACGTACTCTACCCAAAGTGTTCGGTGGTGTTTTTGAACACTTTGGGCGAAATTTGTATACCAAGTTCGTACTCTACTCTTAAGTACCTTCCATTTGATATCCATATTGTCCCAATCGGTAAACATGTCCGTCCGGGTGGTTTTGGGGTGGGGCGTTCCCCAAAAATTTGACCTAATTAGGAGGTGTTACAAACGGCATGGCTAGATTAGTAAACCGCAATCCTATAGCGGTGGGTAAAAAAAATGCGGCTGAGCCAGGCCGCGGCACGAACCCACGTGGTTGCCGTCGTCTTAACGTTCTGAGCCATCAACACAACTTCCAAACGATGCACAAGACCATGTGTATACCCTGGAACAAAATTGCAGGTATGTGGACATAAAATCCACGCTGCTATAAAGCAAAAACTTATACAATTGGAAAAGTGACACAGGACAAAGTGTCAGGATTGGTTAGTGAGTTGAATGCATTGCATACAGGTTCTTTCGCAATTTCTTCGACATAAATACAATCTACCAATGTACAACCCTTGAAGCCCTCATACCTAAAGATTTCTGAAGACGGCTCCCCTCATTACCACTGGCTTTAATTTTTCCATTGTATAAAAAATTTTCGATCATTAAGCTCATTTAGAAAAATGATCTTCACCCTAGCGGGCAAATAAAATTAAAAATCTTCAGATTGGTCTAAAATTTAACCATGAATCCTTTTACAAATGAACAACGCATGCAAATTATTGAATTTTATTATCAAAATGCGTGCTCTGTTTAGAAAGTTCATCGCGCGCTTCTTCCATTTTATGATCAGTTTAATCGGGCTATGTTGACTAAATTTCGCAATGTCAAGCCGCTACGCGTTCAACCGCTATCGTGATTTCGACAGACAAAAGGACGGACGGACGGACATGGCTAGATCGACTCAGGATGTCGAGACGATCAAAAATATATAAACTTTATGGGGTCCTACATCAATATTTCGAGGTGTTACAAACGGAATGACTAGATTAGTATACCCCCTCCTATGGTGGCGGGTATAAAAACTTAAAAAATGATAACTTTTTTGGATAACAAATCGTGACGAAACATTGACCTATCTTATCCCAGTCCCACTTTACCATTTATGCTGGCTACGCCCCTGTTTACTTGCATATTTTGTATAAATCTAATACTTGACAATAAATGAAAAAAAAAAAAATCACAACAAGCCCAAACAACGCCAACCAATCTCCATTTAAATGGATTTTGAATATTTTGTATACTAAAGAGTAAGAGAAGTAGCAGTAGCAGCAGGCTACATAAGATTTTAACGACTTTTATAGCTGCTACCTATGAAAGCAATAAAATTATAATGATTTGCGTTAAGCTTCGCCGTTATTAGCTCGGTCTAGTCGATATGGAAATGTTACCAATAAATTTTGGCCTAAACGAATTTGGAATATTGTTATCGCTTTTTAAACGATTGACAAATTTAAGGCAAAAGCCAAGAAACAGCCGACAAGAGCTGTAGTGTCAAGTTGAACCAGGCACGCAAAAACAAGGAGACAATGATTTGTATGGGATTGTAACGGCCAATCTATCAAGTAGTTAAAATTTGTTTGATATGGTAGTTCAAGCGTTAAATCAAAAATAAATCAGCGTGGTTAATGTGGTATCATAGATGCGTTTTCGCAATTAATACGATTCAAATACAAAATACCAACGCACAGCCCTTGAAGCCATCACACCTAATATGGTTGAAAAGTCTTCTAACCAAAGACGAAACGCGTTCCATAATGGTTGTTTTGTGTCGGCTCTGGCTTTCCTTTTCCATTTGCATCTTTGATCATTGAGCTCGTCTCGAAAGAGAAACAAACAAAAATTTTAAAATTTATTGATCTTCGCCCTAAAAGGCAAAACACTTGAAAAATGAAAATATTCGGCAGAGCCCGGCCGGGATTAGAACCTGGGCACACGGAGCAACAGCGAGAGCCGTAGCCGTTGTCTAGCGTTCGAAGCCATCAATACAATTTCCAACAGATGCACAAAATCATGTGTAGTACGAAAGAAGTGTAATTTGCCAAAGACAGAATTTCTGTCATTACACAAAAATACATGCATTGGGAAAAAGTACAGCTAATAGACAGGGTTGTCGAGCGTGGTTAATGTGGTGATTGTATCATAGATACGTTATCGCTATTAATGCGATTAAATTACAACATACCAACGAACGGCCCTTGAAGGCATCCCACCTAATATGGTTGAAAAGTCTTCTAACCAAAGACGAAACGCGTCCCATAGTTGTTGGTGTGTGTTGCTATCTTTGGCTTTCCTTTTTCATTTGGATCTCCGATCATTGAGCTCGTCTCGAAAGAGAAACAAACAAAACTTGAAAAATACATCAAGCTTAAATTTACACAAAGGTTTTTGTCAAGTTGAGTGTAATTTAGGGATAACAAGTAAAAGCGTGCCAAGTTCGGCCGAGCCGAATCTTATATACCCTCAACCATGGATTGCATTTGTCGAGTTCTTTTCCCGGCATCTCTTCTTAGGCAAAAAAGAATAAAAGAAAAGATTTGCTCTGCTATTAGAGCGATATCACAATTCAATTATATGTTGGAGACCTGTGTAAAATGTCAGCCAATTCGATTAAGAATTTGGGGGCTCAAGAAGTAAAATAGAGAAATCGATTTAAATATATGGAAGCTGTATCAGGCTACAGACCGATTCAGACCATAATAAACACGTATGTTGATGGTCATCAGAGGATTCGTCGTACAAAATTTCAGGCAAAACGGATAATAATTGTGACCTCTAGTGGCTCAAGAAGTCAAGATCCCAGATCGGTTTATATGGCAGCTAAAGCAGGTTATGGACCGATTTGAACCTCATTAGGCACAGTTGTTGAAAGTCATAATAAAATACTTCATGCAAAATTTCAGCCAAATCGAATAAGAAATGCGCCCTCTAGAAGCTCAAGAAGTCAGGTCTCCAGATCGGTTTATATGGCAGCTATATCAGCTTATGGGCCGATTTGAACCATACTTGGCACAGTTGTTGGAAGTCATAGCGGAACATTTCATTCTAATCGGATAAGAATTGCGCCCTTTAGAGGCTCAAGAAGTCAAGACCCAAGATCGGTTTATATGGCAGCTGTATAAGGTTATGGACCGATTTGAACCATACTTAGCACAGTTGTTGTAAGTCATAGCAAAGCACTTCGTGCAAAATTTCATTCCAATCGGATAAGAATTGCGCCCTCTAGAGGCTCAAGAAGTCAAGACCCAAGATCGGTTTATATGGCAGCCATATCAAAACATGGACCGATATGACCCATTTACAATCCCAACCGACACTACACTAATAAGAAGTATTTGTGCAAAATTTCAAGCGGCTAGCTTTACTCCTTCGAAAGTTAGCGTGCTTTCGACAGACAGACGGACGGACAGACGGACGAACAGACGGACGGACATGGCTAGATCGACATAAAATGTCACGACGATCAAAAATATATATACTTTATGGGGTCTCAGACGAATATTTCGAGTAGTTACAAACAGAATGACGAAATTAGTATACCCCCATCCTATTGTTGAGGGTATAAAAAAGGCTACTCATTCAGTTTGTAGCACCCACAAAATGAAAACCTCCGACATTACTTGCTGATACCCCCCTTGAAGTCGGTGAATTTAATGTGTAGCTTACATTGTAAAGGGTGATTTTTTTGAGGTTAGGATTTTCATGCATTAGTATTTGACAGATCACGTGGGATTTCAGACATGGTGTCAAAGAAAAAGATGCTCAGTATGCTTTGACATTTCATCATGAATAGACTTACTAACGACTTACCAACGCTTGCAAATCATTGAATTTTATTACCAAAATCAGTGTTCGGTTCGAAATGTGTTTCGCGCTTTACGTCCGATTTATGGTCTACATAATCGACCAAGTGAGCAAACAATTAATGCTATTGTGACCAAGTTTCGCACTCAGTTTACTTTATTGGACATTAAACCAACCACACGAATGCGTACAGTGCGTACAGAAGAGAATATTGCGTCTGTTTCTGAGAGTGTTGCTGAAGACCGTGAAATGTCGATTCGTCGCCGTTCGCAGCAATTGGGTTTGTGTTATTCGACCACATGGAAGATTTTACGCAAAGATCTTGGTGTAAAACCGTATAAAATACAGCTCGTGCAAGAACTGAAGCCGAACGATCTGCCACAACGTCGAATTTTCAGTGAATGGGCCCTAGAAAAGTTGGCAGAAAATACGCTTTTTTATCGACAAATTTTGTTCAGCGATGAGGCTCATTTCTGGTTGAATGGCTACGTAAATAAGCAAAATTGCCGCATTTGGAGTGAAGAGCAACCAGAAGCCGTTCAAGAACTCCCCATGCATCCCGAAAAATGCACTGTTTGGTGTGGTTTGTACGCTGGTGGAATCATTGGACCGTATTTTTTCAAAGATGCTGTTGGACGCAACGTTACGGTGAATGGCGATCGCTATCGTTCGATGCTAACAAACTTTTTGTTGCCAAAAATGGAAGAACTGAACTTGGTTGACATGTGGTTTCAACAAGATGGCGCTACATGCCACACAGCTCGCGATTCTATGGCCATTTTGAGGGAAAACTTCGGAGAACAATTCATCTCAAGAAATGGACCGGTAAGTTGGCCACCAAGATCATGCGATTGGACGCCTTTAGACTATTTTTTGTGGGGCTACGTCAAGTCTAAAGTCTACAGAAATAAGCCAGCAACTATTCCAGCTTTGGAAGACAACATTTCCGAAGAAATTCGGGCTATTCCGGCCGAAATGCTCGAAAAAGTTGCCCAAAATTGGACTTTCCGAATGGACCACCTAAGACGCAGCCGCGGTCAACATTTAAATGAAATTATCTTCAAAAAGTAAATGTCATGAACCAATGTAACGTTTCAAATAAAGAACCGATGAGATTTTGCAAATTTTATGCGTTTTTTTTAAAAAAAAAGTTATCAAGCTCTTAACAAATCACTCTTTACATGCTAAGCGGGACTATCAGGTTCTGTGTCTGGTATTGTGTCCCCATCTTAGTGCCGGTATCTGTTAGACGCGAAAGTTGGGGAATGGCAAAGGAAATGCTCCAACGTCTCATCATCTTTGCAGCATGCCCTACACATGCTATCAATTGCCGTACCGATTTTACATAAGTGAGCTCGTAGAACTGGAGCGCAAGTGATAGCATGGGTAGTGCATGCGGGGAAGATGATGAGACGTTGGAGCATTTCCTTTGTCATTGCCCGGCTTTCGCGTCTAATAGATGCTGGCACTTAAGTGGGGACACTATACCAGACATAAACCAAAACCCTTATTCATTTTAAACCAATTTTTGGATTTTTTAATTTTTTTCCCCTATCTAAGGTTACCAATTCCATGAACAACTAAAAATGTCTACTAAATTATGCCCATAAATATGTGAAGTGAAAATTTATTATTCGAAAAAAAAAATAGTTTAGATGAACTTTTAGTTGGATTCAAATGCAATGACACAATCCCATATACACAGAAGCATCAAAAACCCATTTATAATGATGGCTAATACGCTTAGATGTGTGTGCGTGTGTGCATGTGTGTGTGTGTGTGTGATTGTAAGTGCATTAGTTTTATGCATAAATGAATGGACATGGAAGGTCCGCATGCGTGAATCCTTGAAATATTATTGTTGGTGTGTGTGCGTTTGCAAGTGATTAAATTTTTGTTTGAATAGGAAATTGCTTTATCATGTGTGCAATTAGAACATAATTCATTTAAATTTTAATTCGGAAAAATAACATAAATTTTTTATAATATTTTAATTGTGTTTATTTGTGTGTCGTTCGTTTGGGGACACAACAAAGCCACAGCATAGCCGCAGCAACACTTCCTTTTCATAACGTTGCGGTTGTAGGCCACTCTCCCCTTCTACAGTTTAACGCCTACTGGCCTATGCACCATGGTAACCTCATAATAAATATAGACATGGCCGTTAAGTTGAACTCCATATTATATTTGTATAATAGAGTGGGTAATGAATCAGAAATTTGCCAAAGTATATAAAACATAGGTCACAGAATCAAAAGAAACAGAGGCATTACTGATTGTTTCACCTAAAAATTACTTTTGTTGATAAGTCTTTACCAAAATTTATTGTTCATACAAATTTTGTCTCAATTTGATTTTGATTAATAATTGCTTCATAATTTCCGTTTTCACAATAACTGTCTCTAGGAAATATATCATCGATAATTGTAAAGGAGGAGGAGATAATGTGAACGATTCACAGTTTAATGTCATTTATATATGCCGGACCGGGCGGAAGCATCCCGGCGCTACTTCAGGAAGCACTTGAAATACTCTGCTATGGCTTAAGTGCATGGAGATAGATCAGGGTGTTATTTATCCCCAAGGCGAGAAAAAAACACCACACCACGACAAACGGTTATGGGCACTTCAGTTTATTTAAGTTTTTCCCTAAAACACCGTAAACACTGGACAGACACCTGAAGATCAGAAAGCGACCGACAGTGCGGCGCAACATCCATACCTTTCGGGATATGCCATGATAAACCCTATGTGGAGATGTGTTGCATATATGCCATGCGCCAAAGTTACCAATGCAACGTCTGTGTTCGTAAGCTCGGTGATAAGAAGGTTTTTTTGCCGGTTCTCTGCAATCTCGTGATAAATCCTATTGGATCTTAACTGAGATTTTTCGCTATTAATCACATATGAGGACGATTTCGTCCAGGTCACTAAAAAGGCAATTGAGACTAATTTTGGCGAACATAAACTAAATAGAGGAAAATATTATATAAAGGGTGATTTTTTTGAGGTTAGGATTTTTATGCATTAGTATTTGACAGATCACGTGGGATTTCAGACATGGTGTCAAAGAGAAAGATGCTCAGTATGCTTTGACATTTCATCACGAATAGACTTACTAACGAGCAACGCTTGCAAATCATTGAATTTTATTACCAAAATCAGTGTTCGGTTCGAAATGTGTTCAAATTTTGACAAATTTTGTTCAGCGATGAGGCTCATTTCTGGTTGAATGGCTACGTAAATAAGCAAAATTGCCGCATTTGGAGTGAAGAGCAACCAGAAGCCGTTCAAGAACTGCCCATGCATCCCGAAAAATGCACTGTTTGGTGTGGTTTGTACGCTGGTGGAATCATTGGACCGTATTTTTTCAAAGATGCTGTTGGACGCAACGTTACGGTGAATGAACACATTTCGAACCGAACACTGATTTTGGTAATAAAATTCAATGATTTGCAAGCGTTGCTCGTTAGTAAGTCTATTCATGATGAAATGTCAAAGCATACTGAGCATCTTTCTCTTTGACACCATGTCTGAAATCCCACGTGATCTGTCAAATACTAATGCATGAAAATCCTAACCTCAAAAAAATCACCCTTATAAACATCAATTAGTATTTGTTTGTTCGGTATAGACTTTACAAGTAAAAGCGTGCTAAGTTCGGCCGGGACGAATCTTATATACCCTCCACCATGGATCGCATTTGTCGAGTTCTTTTCCCGGCATCTCTTCTTAGGCAAAAAAAGGATAAAAGAAAATAATTGCTATGTTATTGGAACAATATCAAGTTATGGTTAATTTCGGACCATAATTGAACTGAATATTGGAGACCATAGAAGAAGTCAATGTGTAAAATTTCAGCCAAATCTAATAAGAATTGTGCACTTTAGGGGCTGAAGAAGTAAAATAGGGAGATCGGTTTATAGGGAAGCTGCATTAGGCTATAAACCGATTCATGCCATTTTCGACACGTACGTTAAAGGCCATGAGAGAAGCCGTTGTACAAAATTTCAGCTAAATCGGATATTAATTGCGCCCTCTAGAGGCTTAAGCAAAATTTCAACCAAATCGGATAACAATAGAGGCTCAAGAAGTCAAGACCCCAGATTGGTTTATATGGCAGCTATATCAGGTTATGAACCGATTTAAACCATTCTCAATACAGTTGTTGGAAGTCATAACAAAACACCTCAAGCAAAATTTTAGCCAAATCGGATAATAATTGCGTCCTCTAGAGGCTCAAGAAGTCAAGACCCCAGATCGGTTTATATGGCAGCTATATCAGGTTATGGGCCGATTTGAACTATTCTTAGCACAGTTGTTGAAAGTCATAGCAAAACACCTCAAGCAAAATTTCAGCCAAATCTGATAATTATTGCGTCCTCTAGTGGCTCGAGAGGTAAAGACCGCATATCGGTTTATACGGCAGCTATATCAGGTTATGGACCGATTTAAACCATACTCAGCAAAGTTGTTGGAAGTAATAATAGAACACCTCATGCAAAATTTCAGCCAAATCGGATAAGAATTGTGCCCTCTAGTGGCTCAAGAAGTTAAGATCCCAGATCGGTTTATATGGCAGCTATATCAAAACGTGGACCGATATAGCCCATTTACAATCCCAACCAACCTACACTAATAAGAAATATTTGTGCAAAATTTCAAGAGGCTAGCTTTACTCCTTCGAAAGTTAGTGTGCTTTCGACAGACTGACGGACGGACATAGATAGTTCGACTTAAAATGTCATGACGATCAAGAATATATATACTTTATGGGGTCTTAGACGAATATTTTGAGGAGTTACAAACATAAAGACGAAATTAGTATACCCCCATCCTATGGAGGAGGGTGTAGAAACTGCTGAACCGATTGCCTTGCAAATTTCACAGATTGTGTAGGTTTGTCTGAAAGGAAACAACGGCTATATAATTTTTTTATATCGGAAGTGGGCGGACCCTCCCCTTTACCCCAAAAGTACTACCCAAAAATTATTTTGTCAATGTGACTGGGGGGACGCCCTAACCCTAAAACCCCCTAAAATAGGTATTCGGGAGCATATTGCGGTTATGGGCAGGAGGGAGGAACAGGCTTCATAATTTGTTGATAACGGAAAGGGGCGAACCCTCCCCCGTTACTACAAAAACACCACCCAAATTTCGGATAGGATACCTAGGGGGGCCGCCCCACCCCAAAAAGCTAACTAACATATATTTAGACTAATCACGACAATATGGGACTCAAATGAAAGGTATTTAGGATAAGAAAACTTATCTGATATCCAATTGCCGGACCAAGTGGTGGGGGGACCACCCCAAGCCCCAAAACACCCCTAAATCGGACATATTTACCGATCATGGCAATGTGGGACTCAAATGAAAGGTATTATCGGGTAGAATACGAATCTAATATCCAAATGTGGGACCACGTTTCTGGGGGTCCACGCCTTCCCCAAAACACGCCACAAACTGGACCTATTTATTGACCATGGGAATATGGGGCTTAAATGAAAGGTATTTAAGTGCAGAAATCGAATCTGATATCCAAATATTAGACCAAGTGTTTGGTGGCCCGGCTCTCCCCGAAAGGGAAACATTTACGACCATAACCACATGGACCTCAAATGAAAGGTCTTTGGGAGTAAAGCACGAATTTGATATCAATATTCGGAAAAAGTGTCTATGGGGCCACCCCACCCCCACAACACCACCCAAGTAGGAAGTTTTTGCTGACTATTGCAATATGAGGCTCGAATAAGAGGGTTTTTAGAGTAAAGTATGAATCCGATATATATTTCCAAGGCCAACTCACTGAGTGGCCATCAATCCCCCAAAACACCCCCCAAGCCGGTCATATTTGCCGACTATGGAAATATGGGGCTCAAATTAAAGGTATTTGGAAGTAGACCACGTATCTGACATCAACATTAGGCACCAACTGTGTAGGGGACGTCTCACCACCATAACAACCCCCAAATAGGATGTATTTGCTCATCAAGACAATTTGGGTCTTAAAGAGAGTGAAACTAAATATTCATAGTTTTAGGGCCAATACGACAAACCGACAAACTTATTTGCTGACTATTGCAATAAGGACTTTAAATGAGATTATAAACTGAATTTGATATCCAATTTTGAGACCAATGGCAATATGAGGTTCAAATAAATGATATATAGATATATGAGATTAGAGCACGTTGCTGATATGTTTTCCGGGCTTAGTGTTTCGGGGACCACCTCAATCCCCAAAACACCCCTAAATCGGGTCTATTTACCGACCATGTCAATGTGTAGCTTAAATGAAAGGTATTGGGCGGTAGAACAAGAATTGATACCCATTTTCGGGACCAATTTTCTGGGGGTCTACCTACCCCTTTCCCAAAATACCCCACAAACACCAATTTTTTACTGACCATCGCAATATGGGTCTCAAATAAAGGTATTTGGGAGTAGAATACGAATTTGATATCCAAATGTAAGACCATGCATTTAGGGCATCACCCTTTCCCCAAAACACCCCCCCAAGGTTGCATATTTTTCGACCATGCCAATATGTGGCTCATAACCTTTTTTGGGGCCATGTGTTTGAGGGACGCCTCATAGTGTGAACTCCCCTAAACCAATGGCAATATGGGGTTTAAATAAATGGTATTTGAAAGAAAAGCAAGATGCCGGTATTTTTTCAGGGCCAAGTGCCTGGGGGACCACCTCACCCCCGAAAACACCCCTAAATAAGACATCATAAGAATATCGGGCTGAAATAAAGTATGTTAAGAATGGAGTACACCTTACATCCAAACTAGAATTCGTAGACCAATAAAGTTCATATGGAATTCAAATAAAGGTACTTATATTGTTAAACTGTTAGTCAAGCGATATACTATTTTCGTAGCATGGTATTTCACTGAAAGCTCTTTCATTGTCGAAAATAAATATTCAGAGGAAAATTTTGTTCCATATAAAGTAAAAGAAGGCACAGGGGAGCGGGGTCAGCTAGTATACTATAAAATTTTTATACCCTCCACCATAGGATGGAGGGCATACCAATTTCGTCATTATGTTTGTAACTACTTGAAATATTCGTCTGAGACCCCATAAAGTGTATATATTCTTGATCGTCGCGACATTTTATGTCGATCTAGCCATGTCCGTCCGTCTGTCCGTCCGCCTGTCCGTTCGTCTGTCCGTCCGTCTGTCCGTCCGTCTGTCCGTCCGTCCGTCTGTCCGTCCGTCCGTCTGTCCGTCCGTCCGTCTGTCCGTCCGTCCGTCTGTCCGTCCGTCTGTCCGTCCGCCTGTCTGTCGAAAGCACTCTAACTTCCGAAGGAGTAAAGCTAGTCGCTTGAATTTTTGCACAAATACTTCTTATTAGTGTAGGTCGGTTGGTATTGCAAATGGGCCATATCGGTCCATGTTTTGATACAGCTGCCGTATAAACCGATCTTGGGTCTTGAGCCTCTAGAGCGCGCAATTCTTATCCGATTGGAATGAAATTTTGCACGACGTGTTTTGTTTTAATGTCCAACAACTGTGCCAAGTATGGTTCAAATCGGTCCATAACCTTCTTCTTGACTTCTTGAGCCTCTAGAGTGCGCAATTCTTATCCGATTCGAATGAAATTTTGCACGAAGTGTTTTGTTATGATATCCAACAACTGTGCTAAGTATGGTTTAAATCAGTCCATAACCTGATGTAGCTCTCATATAAACAGATTTGGGGACTTGACTTCTTGAGCTTCTAGAGGGCTCGATTCCTATCCGATTTGGTTGAAATTTTGAATGACGTATTTTATTCTTACTTTAAACAACTGTGTCAAATAAGGTTTCTAATCGATTCATAACCTGATAAGGCTGCCATACAAACCGATCTGGGATCTTGACTTTTGATTTGCCTGAAATTTTGTACGATGGATCCTCTCATGACCATCAACAAACGTTGTTTATTATGGTCTGAATCGGTCTATAGCCCGATACAGCTCCCATATAAATCGTTCTCTCTATTTTACTTCGTGAGCCCCAATGGGCGCAGTTCTTATTCGAATTGGGTGACATTTTACACAGGTCTCCAACATATAATTGAATTGTGGTCCAAACCGGACCATATCTTTATATAGCTCTAATAGCGGAGCAAATCTTTTCTTATATCCTTTTCTGCCTAAGAAGAGATGTCGGGAAAAGAACTCGACAACTGCTATCCATGGTGGAGGGTATATAAGATTCGGCCCGGCCGAACTTAGCATGCTTTTACTTGTTTACTCTATTGTCAATGACCTTATATTTGAGTCTCATATTGTCCTTATATGCCAGTCAGGTGCTAAAAATCCAAATCACCACCCACTTATATGTTATGTATATGCAATATACTTAACAAACTACATTCATATCTACTACTAAACATCTCCATAAACACCATACGGCAAGCCAACAGGCAGCGCATTTGGATTGTCTGACACTTAAATTTTGTGTGCATTGGCATACTTGAAGTGCATATCTGCATAAATGTGTTATTTTATTGCCTTTGGCATTGATTTGAAATGTGTACAAATAAATTCGATTTCTTTTTGCATGAAATATGCGATATACAAAATATTTTTTTTTCTTTTTGGTTTTCGTTTGTTTTTGTTTGTCTCCTAGTATCTCAAACAAAATAAATAATAATTAAGTCAATTATCAACGTTTGGCTGCAGTGCAGTGGAGATTTTTTGTTGTGACATTGTTGTTATTGTTGCTTGTGCTTTGCCATTAAATTTTGTGATTGTTGTTTCAAAAAGTTAAATAGATTTAATTTATTTATGGGAAAGTGTATTTATTGTTACAGTCAAATGAACAACAACAACACCTGAAATTTTCATAAACAATTAGGACAGGGTAGAATTAGGTCAACAATAGAGACAATGAAATTTTAATTGGCTTTAATGAAAACTTTAAAATAAATACAAAAGTCTATTTGGTTGAGAATTGAAATTCTGTAAATTGGGCTGAATAGAAGGTTCAATTTGTTAGTATAACAATAAATAACATTGTGCAACAAATTTGAACTTTTTCAAAAATAACAGGAAAAACTGCACCGATTATAAATGAAGAGGCAAAAAGATAAAACACTTGCATGGGCGGTTTGAAAGTTTACATCGAAAAGTCACCAAACATAAGGGGGGAAATTCCCCCGAATCACTACAGAAGTCCTTTTGATCCCTATTTTAAAAAATCGTTGAAAACTCATTTAAAATATATTTGCTGAGACTGATCATAATATTCTACAGAAATGTTATAAAGTCAAATACACAAAATCCCAAAGCTTAGCCTGAGTTTCCTGTCCAAGATCACAACAAACAAAATTTAAATTTTGCCCATGAACATTCCACTAAGGAACGGGGGCAAAATTCTCACATATCAATGAGTGCAGTCCGATTCAAGTTTAAGCTCAATGAAAAGAGGCCTCCTTTTTATAGACAAATGTTGCCAGCATTAGGAGGGGAAAACCACCGCTCAAATTTTTTTTCTGATTGTCTCGAGTGTGAGGCACTGCTGCCAAAGGCACAGTCTTGGATTGACGGAACCCTAGTATTGCCATCTGGAAGATCATATTATACAAATGGATCAAAGCTGGAGGACAGAGTGGGCCTGGGGGTTTACATTAAGAACCTAGGGACTGAGATCTGTTTTAGACTGCCTAACCATAATACGGTCCTGCAGGTGGAGATCCGGGCGATCACGGAATGCGTGAAGTGGTGTGGTGCTAACGCTAAGCCGTCGAGTGTGAACATCTTTGCGGACAATGAAATTGTCATAAGGGCAATAACAACCAGGTAGGATCACGAACAGTCTTGCAGTGTAAAAAGGAGATTAACGCCCTCTCTGAGGATGGCAAAATCCGCATCGTTTGGTTGCCAGGCCATAAAGGGAATAAGGGGAAATGAAAGGGCAGATGACTTGGCGGTGAAGGCCAGAGGACTGTCGTCAATAAACGTGGTTAAACCGAAGCCTTTCGGGTCGACGCAGTCCGAGTTAAGTGAATGGGCATGCAACATTGTGGAACAGCGAAACGGTCGGTAAGACGGCGAAAATCCTATGGAGGGGATGCAGATCATGAAAAGACGAGGCTATTAGTGAAAGAAAGTAAGAAGGAGGTCAGTATAGCTATTGATATCATAAAGGGAAACATAGGACTACGAGCTCATATATGTAAAATCGGTGCGTCAAGTGATAGCATGTGTAGGGCATGCGGGGAAAATTATGAGACTTTCGAGCATTTCCTTTGTCATTGCCGGCTTTTGCGTCTAACAGATACCGGCACTTAGGTGGAGACACAATATCAGATATGAACAAACTTAGGGGTGGGGTATTAAAAACATTTAAGGATTTTGTAAGTAGAACGGAATTTCTAACTTAAAATTTTCTTTTTAGAGGTTGTTTCATAGTTTTTAGAGCGCACAACAAGCCGATTACTGGCTTAGGTGTATGTCCATAGTGACATGGGGCGGATTAATATCTACACCCTCTTTTCAACCTCACCTATCCGGAGAGCCAGAAATCAGTAAGAATATAAAGTACATTTTAGGTACGTACTTTTTGTTCTTACTGAGCCGAAAGAGGGCGCAATTATTAGCAGATTTGGCTGAAATTATGCATGAAGTGTTTTGGTTCGACCAAAAACAACTGTGCCAAGAATGGTCAAATCGGTTCAGTATCTGATATAGCTGCCATGTAAACCGATATCTGATCTTGATCATAAACAACTGTGCCATCTATGCTTCAAACGGTTCATAACCTGATATAGCTCACATATAATCCGATCTCGGATCTTGACTTCGTGAGCCTCTAGAGGGCGCAATTATAATGCGATTTGGTTCAAACTTTTAAATTTTGGTTTTTACCATCAACAACTGCCTTAAGTATGACCCAAATCGGTTCACAACCTGATTAAGCTCCAATATGAAGCGACCTCACGATTATACTTCTTGAGCAAAGTGGGAGCAATTTTTATCCTATTTAAAAGAAACTTTGCACAACGAATTCCGCGATAAATATGGCCTGAACCGGTCCATAACCAGATATAGCTCCCATATAAACAAAATTATAAAGCGCAATTCTTATTCGATTTGGCTGAAATTTTGCACAATAAATCCCATTTTGGACTCCAACAGCAAAATCAAGTTTGGCCCCACAGCAAAAGGAGAAGGAAGTTGCCTTCCAGTTCCTACCGTTGAACCATTCAGATCTCTTTAAAAAGCCCAACAACTTGCTAATGTTCACATCTGCTAAATCAGACAAGATCTCAAAGAAATGGGAACCTAAAGTGGAAGTTCTTTAACTGCCAGTGCGGGACACACACAGCAGATGTTCTTTAATCTCTTCTTCCTCGACGTCATCACAGGTTCTGCAAGTCGTTGCTGGCAACCTTCAGTTTGTCAGCATGTTTTCCGTTTAGACAGTGACCTGTCATGACGGACACAATGACTGAGACGTCTGTTCTAGCCATTGACAGCAAAGCAGTAGACTTCTTCAAGTCTAGATTAGGCCACATAGTTTTGGAATGCTCACAGCCCCCTTTTTGTGGCCATCTATCCTTCGTTGTCATTCGGGCCTGCTCCTGAAAATTTAACTTGCAGTTCCTGGAATGTGTAAGGTAGTTCCTGGTCTCGCAAGCTCGTCCGCTTTACAATTCCCTGGGATATATCTGTGGCCCGACACCGTGAGCAAGTGAATCTTTAACTGTTCAGCCATCTCGTTGAGAGGGTCGAGGGTGGTTTTTGTGTTCAGAAATACGTTCTCCAGGAATTCAATGGCTGTCTGAGAAGATATATATGACAATCGTCGTTATGACATTATATCTAAGCCATTCCATCACTTCCTTAATTGCAAGCATCTCCGCTTGATACTCACTGCACAGGTCGGGTAACCTTTTCGATATGACCAGTTCTAGATCTTCAGAGTACAACCCAAAGCCCACCTGGTCGTCTAGTTTGGAACCATCCGTCTAGAAGTCTTCTACTACCAGGGATACCTGATAGAACCGATTGGAACTACCAATCGGTTCTATCAGGAAAAGTGGTACAGTACTTTTTATCAAAAAGCGGCTCAGTTAGAGGGTAATCCACACTGTCTGGATATGGAATATTGTATCAAAGATAACACAGTGTCTGTAGCCGCCACATGACCAATGAGAAAGCTCACTTAGCCTCACGGCAGTAGTCGCTGCAATTTGTCTAGCCACAATGTCCAGAGGCATTAGAGGTAGCATTAAATCCATCCTTTGGTTCCGATTGAGTATTTAACAGTAGGTAGACTTTTGAAGCGCCGTCCATCAGACCACAACACCATATAGCATTATAGTTCTGACAACTACAGTATATACCCAATGGCAGGTGTATAGGATAAGTGTTGCTTTTTTTGCCCATTCAAAAATGTTGTATTTAAAGTTCAATTTCCTGTCCAACAAAACACCAAAGTATTTTTTGCTTTCAGTAAATGGAATATTCTCTCCTCCCAAGGAGACAGGTGCCATTTGTATGCAACGAACTACTTCTGTCTTGCACGGACTTATGCCCAGATCGATATCGGTAGCTGACTTCTCTGTTGCACTGTGCTGGACGATTGTCCAATATTGTTTCGAATATCGTGATCTACAATCAGTGGAGACTTACTTACATTGGTGTAGGAATGTTTGCTGGGTAAGGAAGTTCTGCTTTAGTAATCATTCTAACTCTTATACACAATTGTTTTTTTTTTGCTCTTATCTCATGTCTATTGAGATGTATCTACGTGAATGCATTCCCAAGTGTAGGTGTCAAGTGATGAAACTCTATTATAGCTGTCGTTTAAGCCAGGCTGGCGATGGGTCAGTGGGGATTGCGGCGGACTACCAGCCAGTGGACTCAGGTTCGAGCCCAGTTAAGGCCATTATTTTTCTGGATTTTTTCCCTTTCTCGAGTTTTTTTTTTTTTTTTCTGTTCGTCGACAGACAAATGGTTTAATGAAAAGGAATTGTTTTATGTGCGGAAAAGAGATCGACCATGAACAACCGTTGGCATATTTGTTGCTTTTAAGTAATATGCTAGACTTGTTCAAGGTGAACTTGTTTGGGCTCCCGATGGATGTTCATGGATTTAATTAGCCAATCGGATTCTTTTAACGGTTTATGCACTGGATCTTCCAGTATCTCTCATTTTCGTCAAGTTTTTTTGGTTGGAGTCAGTTTCTTTTTTCCATTGGCTTCAGTTATGGTGTCAAGACTTCGAGTTTTATTAATTCTTTCCATCTTGAACATCATCTAAATCACATCGCTCCTGTGGTAAAGTTTTTAAGTGAAGTATTTTTTTTTTTCTAAATTGTCGAAAAGGCGTACAGACAGCCAAACAGAGCCTTTTAAAGCAGTGGAGTCCTTATTTAAGGAGATATAAAAGTGAATCTTGTATCAAACCCTAAAGGTAACGAATTTTATACGTGGTAACCAATGAAGTTTTATTTTGATCAAGGGTTTTATTTAGGTGCAATTGCCATCATTCCCTTATAGTGTCGTTATAAGGGAATCTATATTGACTCCTTCGAATTTGTGGTGGAGTTTTTTCTTAACTTGTTCGCAATTTGGGGGAAATCCCAAGAAAAAAGACGAAAACCAACCGTGATACTAGGTCTTATCCTGGTAAATCATAGGCCTTGTTGCGAGTTAACGTGTGGATCCACCTCCTTGCTAGAGTTTGGTGAGAATTTCATGAGTTAAGGGCAAACCTTTTGGTGAAAAAATTCAGCCAAGGGGCCTGAAGGAGCGGAGTAGTTTTCTATTGCTTGAGGTACTACAGCCAGTCTGGTTGCTTGACTAAACACTTACCATAATTCGAGGAGAAATTACGAAAGTTCCATACAAAGCTGTCCTTGCCTATAAAGTGCTGACTTACCCCTTTTTGAAGACATTATTTAATTGTGGTCATTATTATCTAAGTCGACAGCGAACTGCCGCCACCCATTTATTAGCAGCGCCAACTCATCGACATAACCCCTCTTGCTCACCCAATTACAACACCCACACACGACAGAGCTAAGTCTATAAATAGACGCATGGGAACGTGGAGCCCAGCTTAATCATCTCCGCATAACAGACTCCACACACGAATAACGTCATCAACAAGACGCCCTCAATTGTATCTGGCTAGTGGCTGAGTGAGCTAGCAGATACCTACTTACCGCATCAGTTATCTAAGGTCTCCGGTTCAATTCCCGAGCCGGCCAGGATGAATAATTTTTAATTAAATTAAATTAGCAGATAAGTGTAATTATTATCATATGCAAAGTTTATCATCCTATCTCATTCCTAAACAGCTAAAAGCCCAATAGAATCCACGTCCAGCGTAAAATGCTCATCGAGGCCTCGGCGATCATCGTGCTAACCTGGCTAATGGAAATGGTTAAAAAGTAAAGCCAAAAGGCTTAAAAACAAAAGTGAGTTAAAAAAATCAATTTTCATTTAAATTTTGCATATGAAAGGTTAATGTAGTAAAAAGTTAATTTTAGTCCATTATAATTATAAACTTAAAAGAAATCAATTTTGGGTCATGTCAAGGAAAATTCAATGAACTATTA
Source organism: Stomoxys calcitrans (assembly GCF_963082655.1). NCBI lineage: Eukaryota > Metazoa > Arthropoda > Insecta > Diptera > Muscidae > Stomoxys > Stomoxys calcitrans. The sequence continues at coordinate 88,993,589 of NC_081553.1, forward strand.
ATTATTACATTTCCTTCCTTTTGAACTATTTCGTCTCAGTTTGCATGCTTGCATAAATATATATTTTTTTGACCGTTGAGTTTTCCCTGAGCTGACATATTTAGAATTTGAACGCGTTTGAATAATTATCCGATTAAATTAAATATTACGAGATTAACCCTTAGATCGTTAAATATGAACTGGAATTATAAACTTTTGGTTGTTCGTTCCAAATATTTCATATTTTATTTATATAATACTAGTTATTAAGATTTTGGCTTATATGGCATCATCTTCATGAATTTTCTTAAATATAGATATATAATCTGAAATGGATTTCTAAATTCTTTTACCTTTCCTTGGTAGTGATATAGAGATGGAGTAGATATTGCGTTTGGGGCACTGGCAATTGTTAAGGCCGCTGGTGCCATGGTAGGGTAGGGTTTGGAGGCCATGGTTCCCAGAACATCAGGGAATCGAACTAGCTTGTCGCCTATGTTTCTTTACTATAGATTACAATACCAAATTAATGGGGGAATTTCATTCTGATTTGGTTTGGTCCATTAAGTTTTCAAAGTCTAGATCCATAGTGCTTTTGTTTACTGGGAGTCTAAAATAATATTTTGTTTGTGTCCGAGATTGTGGAAATCAGGTGAATAAAAGAGGTCCGAACCCCCCCACCCGACTGTCTTGCTAGCCCTTTTTAATGGCTCCCAGTCCTCTTTGTTTGCATAGAATTATAATTGGAAATTAAGTCAACATCTTCCACCACAATCTATTTTGTCGAAAGGCGAGTTTTAGCGACCTTCTGGGTAGTAGAAATCTTATAACGTCTTTGTGACCACAATCCGAACCCCTTTTGGACATTACATAAATAAATGGCGCCCAACGTGGGGCCGAAGTTTTTGTCTTTTTAGAATAAATTTTGCTTAATAGGGCAGAGGAATTCTATTAAGTCTGAATATAGGCCCATTTGCTTAATCAGAAATAAATTATACGATTAGAGTTCATTTGTTTTAGAGGTATTGGAGACACCGTTTTATTTGGATGATTTACTGCACTCGAATACTTAATAAGACTCTCTGGATTTTCATAGATCTGCTTGTTGCGAGTCCTATGACCGAGAATCAACTTATTATCACTTTCAGTGTGTTTTTAGTGTGAATAGAAAGGTGCTGATAATAGCTGGTGAAGGATCTTATTGATATTCTTGGTAAAGGATGTGGCTGGATTCTGGCATCCTGTAGGTTATAGGATATACTTTAAGGTGCTGCAGGCGTTTTAAAGTCCATGAATTACAGTTCGTGACGTTTAAGAAGTATGCTAGTTTGCTTATCTTTTACTATAGAACCTAAGGCGACTTCACGCCATAGCCCTGTTTTTTTTTTTTATTAGACGACAAGATATTGTTTTTTTTTTTTTTTCAACTCCATTCTCGAAATCACTTACCGAAACAAGGAATGTGTTATTATTATATTATTGAACTCATATATTGTTTTTTTTGTACAGGTTTTTAATCTGGCTCCGAGGTCAGGCATTATTTTTTCTTTACTTTTAAGCGAATATTTGGTTAGAATAGACACACATTGATAGGTAGTTGACGGAATTTAAACCAGAACTGTATAAATTTCCGAATTTCGGATTTGTAATGGCGACGGCTCGTAGTCCACCACCACGACAGGACCCTTCAATGGCAGGTTTGGTAAATTCTAGTCTGACCGAGCTGAAATGTTCTATATGTGAGGAGTTTATGAATTTTGTAGTTCAAGAATGCTATAAGCTTTCGACATGTGGTCATATTTTTCATAGAGTCTGTATTGAGACGACTTTGTCGACTTCGTCGAACTGTCCGGCATGCAAATTATCATGTGAACTTTCAGATTTGAGAAAGTATGGTACGGATCTTCCTATGAGGCCTGAGGCATTAGTGAACTCGACAGGGGCGGTCAAGAAAAAGACGGCAGGTCGCGGTAAGCCTAGGGGAGTGGCAGGAAATCGCATGGGTACGCGAAGTATAACTAGGGCTTTATTTCCTAACACGGGCCTTGGTGCTTCCGGTGTGCCTGATATGACCAATGGTGATTCTCCGGGTGATGATATCCAGGGTTCAGATCGTATGGGACGGAATCAGTTGGATGAACCTTCGGGTTCACCCATGCCAATGGTGAATAACAGACAGGAGGTGGATTATGACCGGATCGGGCAGATGATTGAAGATAGACTTTCTCGAATGATGCGGAACTTGAGTGTTACACGATCTTCAGGACCAGTGCAGCAGTCTGGTCTTGGACAGTCTCCCTTGGGTTTGGATCCTTCTTCTTTGAGAGTTCCTAATTCAAATCCCAATCATTATGATCAAGGGACACATCGTAGACAGGCCAGTCTTCGTCCTCAGCCTATTCCAAATGCGGAAAAGGTGACTTCTATCATCCAGAACTGGAACGTAAAGTTCGACGGTTCCAAAGATGGTCTCACGGTTGACGAGTTTCTCTATCGGATAAGATCTCTTACAGCTTTGCATTTTGAGGGTAATTTCGATATGATATGCAGGAACCTGAATATTCTTTTAGTGGGCAAGGCTCACGGGTGGTTCTGGCGCTACCACAAGAAGGTAGACCAGATTGAGTGGACTGAATTTTGTGGCGCGTTGAAGTCACAATACAAGGATATGCGGTCCGTATATGACAGAAAGGAGGAGGTCAGGAATAGGAAGATGCGACCAGGTGAATCCTTTGATTCATACTATGACTCGATATGTTCAATCATGGATAGATTGGAGCATCCAATGGAGGAGGAGGAGCTGGTCGAGATCCTGGTACGGAATTTACGTCCGGACATCCGCCACGAGTTGCTGTATTTCCCTATCTATTCCATTGCCCAATTGAGGAAGCTCGTACAAATGCGAGAGAGCCTTCTGAGCGATGACAATTTTAGAAGAGGCCTTTCCTCAAAGACTTCTATGACTCCTCAGTTACCAGCCCGTAGGAATGTCGCTGAGGTTGATTGTGAAGAGAGGGACTTGGATATGTCGACAACCAGTGAGATGCTGGATGCCATCAACTACAGCTCTACAGTTTATAAGTGTTGGAATTGTGATGAGGTGGGGCATTTTTGGGATGACTGTGTTCGAGAGAGAAAAGTCTTTTGCTACGGTTGTGGGGCAAAGGGGGTGTATAAGCCCCAATGCGAGAAATGCGCCGCCAAGAAAGTGCTTGTTTCAAAAAACTCCCAGCGCCCGAATCCAAAGACCAATTATCCCTAGGTGCTGACTTAGGTATTCCACACAACCCTGATTTGACAACTAAAATTTCAATTCTCAGGAGAAATTCTTCTGAAAGTGATAACCGGCCTAGACTTTTACATCCAATTCGTCCATACCACCAGCGATATTTTGACTATATCCAGAGACGTAACCAGATATTTTTGGTAGATACGATTTCTGACCGGAATTCCATGAGGAGGAGGAGATCCACTTTACGTCTTAGGGATTATTTTAAAAGAAGGAGAGCTTCAAATAAGTATATTGTTTCCGCTATTGTCAACAACCCCGATGACCGAAGGTATTATGCAGAGGTTCGTTTTTTGGAATTTAGAGAATTTGGTTTGCTTGACACTGGAGCAAATGTCACATGCATAGGCTCTAGTTTAGCCGATTATGACTTTTCGAAGTTTGACCAATATGTTCCCGGGAAATCTTTCGTGCGAACGGCGGATGGCAAGTTCCAAAGGACTTATGGGTATTTGATGGTGGATGTTGATTTTCGGAATCAAACTAGGAGTTTGAAGGTATTGATCGTCCCTTCTATCACCCAAAGGCTGATCTTAGGCGTCGATTTTTGGAAGGCTTTTGGACTAGCATCGGATGTTTTCGATTCGGCTCTTATTGTTGCCCCTAGTGATTTTCCACACACGAATAGGTTTTTACGAGTCAGTGGTGTAGAGAAGATTTCACCTGTTCAGGGGTCTGAGTCTGTTGGGACTTTAGAGAACAGATATCCATTAACCCCAGAGCAAAGTCAACAGTTGCGGACTATAATTGCATTGTTCCCGGATTTCCACAAACAGGGTCTTGGTAGGACGACATTATTGACACATGATATTGATGTGGGCAGCTCAAGGCCGATTAAACAGCGCTATTATCCGGTTTCTCCCGCTGTGGAGAAGCTGATGTACCAGGAGATTGACCGAATGTTAGCGCTGGGCGTGATCGAGCCTTCATCTTCACCATGGAGTTCGCCCATGCGACTCGTGGTGAAACCTAATAAGGTGCGCTTGTGCTTGGATGCTCGCAAGGTGAACCAGGTGACGAAAAAGGACGCATATCCTCTGCCTTCGATGGAGGGAATTTTTTCGCGGTTGCCAAGGGCCAACATTATTTCCAAGCTGGACTTAAAGGACGCCTACTGGCAGATTGCGTTAAGCGATGAGGCTAAGCCGTTGACGGCTTTTAATGTACCTGGGCGTCCTTTATACCAGTTTGTCGTAATGCCTTTCGGTCTATGCACGGCACCGCAGACGATGTGCCGTCTTATGGACCAGTTGATTCCGCCGGAACTAAGACACTGCGTCTTTGGTTACTTGGACGACTTGATAATTGTTTCCAAGGATTTTCCTAGCCATATTTCTGCGTTGGTCCGAATTGCAGAGGAATTTAGAAGAGCTAATCTGACATTGAATGTCGATAAAAGCCACTTCTGTGTTACAGAGGTGAAATACCTTGGGTATATGATCGGAAATGGTGGAATCAGAACTGATCCCGAGAAGATAGATGCGATAACGAGATGGCCCGCCCCTAGGAGCATCAGACAAGTGCGTGGTTTCTTAGGATTGGCAGGGTGGTATAGGCGGTTCATTAAAAATTTTTCGTCGTTGACCTTTCCTATAACGGAGACACTGTCTTCGAAAAGGAAATTCCATTGGACCCCGGAGGCCGATGAAGCCTTTGAATTGGTCAAGAAACGCCTTACTACCGCGCCCGTCCTCATAAACCCTGACTTCTCGAAGAAGTTTTTTTGTGCATTGTGACGCCTCCGATTACGGTATAGGGGCAGTTTTAGTTCAACTGGACGAAAATGGATCAGAGCGACCCGTCGCCTACATGTCCAAAAAACTAAACACTGCCCAAAGGAACTATAGCGTAACGGAGAAGGAATGTCTGGCTGCCGTAGAGGCGGTGAAGCGATTCCGATGTTACCTCGAGATGCAGGAGTTCGAAATCGTCACCGACCACTCGTCATTAGTCTGGTTAATGGGTCAACCGGACTTGTCAGGAAGGCTTGCTAGGTGGGTGTTTAAATTGCAGGCATTCAAATTCTCTGTTAGCCACCGTAAGGGAAGGGACCATGTCGTTCCAGACTCTTTATCCAGGAGGGACTTTGATGAGATATCTGGCCTGGATCTGTCGGACCCCGAAATAGATTTGAACTCGAGATGTTTTGATGACGAGGATTACAGAGAATTGAGGGACCGCATAGGCAACGACCAATCTGCATACCCGGATCTGAGGGTTTTGGATAGATACGTTTATATTCGTACTGAGTTTTATAGCGGAAATGGGGATCAAGAGGCCAATTCCTGGAAGCTCTGGGTTCCACGGAATCTGAGAGATTCCCTCATATCACGTTTTCATGACTCGGCTATTACCGCACACGGAGGAATGTCAAAGACTCTCGACCTTATACGACGGAACTTTTATTGGCCAGGGATGGTTTCCGATACTAGGGACTTTGTTCGCAAGTGCGAGATCTGTAAAGGGACGAAACACCCCAATTTTGTTTTACGACCGGAAATGGGGAAACAAGTTATTACGACGCGACCTTTTCAGCGATTTTATATCGATATCTTGGGCCCCTATCCAAGATCGAAAGGCGGCCACATTGGGCTCTTAATAGTACTTGATCATTTGACCAAGTTTCATTGGTTATGCCCAATGAAAAAGTTCACGGCGCAGGTCATTGGAAAATTTCTTTTGTCAGACATATTCCATGTCTATGGAGTACCCGAAGTTATCGTTAGCGATAATGGTTCGCAGTTTAGGTCAAATGACTTTAATGCATTTTTGACTAAATTGGGCATTCAGCATACCTACACGGCTCTTTATTCCCCTCAGGCCAATGCAGCTGAACGGGTGAATAGGTCTATGATTGCAGGAATCAGAGCATTTTTGAAGAAGGATCATAAAATGTGGGATGAACACCTTAGTTCCATAAGTTGTGCTTTACGCAACTCTGTTCATCACACCATCAAATGCTCTCCTTATTTTGCCACCTTTGGCTTCGATATGGTGACCCATGGCGATTCTTATCGATTACTGCGTAATGTCCATATGTTAGATGAATCTCATTCTGCATTGAAGAGGGAAGATCAGCTGGCTTTGCTGAGGAAAGACTTGCGAGAGAATATTTCGAAGGCTCATGCCACTAATCGAGATCGGTACAACTTGAGAACTCGTCCTGTTTCCTATTCTGTAGGGCAAACCGTTTTCCGCAGGAACTTTTCACAGAGCAGTGCAGAGAAGCAGTACAGTGCGAAGTTCGCACCGGTATTTGTAAAGGCGGTAGTGAAATCCAAACTTGGGACTAATTACTATGTGTTACAAGATGTAGATGGTAATTCAAGCGGAACGTATCACGCGAAAGATATGCGTCCTTAAGTATAATTCCTGGTAATCTCCTGACCGATACGATCGAGATTACCCGGTTTGTGCTGGACGATTGTCCAATATTGTTTCGAATATCGTGATCTACAATCAGTGGAGACTTACTTACATTGGTGTAGGAATGTTTGCTGGGTAAGGAAGTTCTGCTTTAGTAATCATTCTAACTCTTATACACAATTGTTTTTTTTTTGCTCTTATCTCATGTCTATTGAGATGTATCTACGTGAATGCATTCCCAAGTGTAGGTGTCAAGTGATGAAACTCTATTATAGCTGTCGTTTAAGCCAGGCTGGCGATGGGTCAGTGGGGATTGCGGCGGACTACCAGCCAGTGGACTCAGGTTCGAGCCCAGTTAAGGCCATTATTTTTCTGGATTTTTTCCCTTTCTCGAGTTTTTTTTTTTTTTTTCTGTTCGTCGACAGACAAATGGTTTAATGAAAAGGAATTGTTTTATGTGCGGAAAAGAGATCGACCATGAACAACCGTTGGCATATTTGTTGCTTTTAAGTAATATGCTAGACTTGTTCAAGGTGAACTTGTTTGGGCTCCCGATGGATGTTCATGGATTTAATTAGCCAATCGGATTCTTTTAACGGTTTATGCACTGGATCTTCCAGTATCTCTCATTTTCGTCAAGTTTTTTTGGTTGGAGTCAGTTTCTTTTTTCCATTGGCTTCAGTTATGGTGTCAAGACTTCGAGTTTTATTAATTCTTTCCATCTTGAACATCATCTAAATCACATCGCTCCTGTGGTAAAGTTTTTAAGTGAAGTATTTTTTTTTTTCTAAATTGTCGAAAAGGCGTACAGACAGCCAAACAGAGCCTTTTAAAGCAGTGGAGTCCTTATTTAAGGAGATATAAAAGTGAATCTTGTATCAAACCCTAAAGGTAACGAATTTTATACGTGGTAACCAATGAAGTTTTATTTTGATCAAGGGTTTTATTTAGGTGCAATTGCCATCATTCCCTTATAGTGTCGTTATAAGGGAATCTATATTGACTCCTTCGAATTTGTGGTGGAGTTTTTTCTTAACTTGTTCGCAATTTGGGGGAAATCCCAAGAAAAAAGACGAAAACCAACCGTGATACTAGGTCTTATCCTGGTAAATCATAGGCCTTGTTGCGAGTTAACGTGTGGATCCACCTCCTTGCTAGAGTTTGGTGAGAATTTCATGAGTTAAGGGCAAACCTTTTGGTGAAAAAATTCAGCCAAGGGGCCTGAAGGAGCGGAGTAGTTTTCTATTGCTTGAGGTACTACAGCCAGTCTGGTTGCTTGACTAAACACTTACCATAATTCGAGGAGAAATTACGAAAGTTCCATACAAAGCTGTCCTTGCCTATAAAGTGCTGACTTACCCCTTTTTGAAGACATTATTTAATTGTGGTCATTATTATCTAAGTCGACAGCGAACTGCCGCCACCCATTTATTAGCAGCGCCAACTCATCGACATAACCCCTCTTGCTCACCCAATTACAACACCCACACACGACAGAGCTAAGTCTATAAATAGACGCATGGGAACGTGGAGCCCAGCTTAATCATCTCCGCATAACAGACTCCACACACGAATAACGTCATCAACAAGACGCCCTCAATTGTATCTGGCTAGTGGCTGAGTGAGCTAGCAGATACCTACTTACCGCATCAGTTATCTAAGGTCTCCGGTTCAATTCCCGAGCCGGCCAGGATGAATAATTTTTAATTAAATTAAATTAGCAGATAAGTGTAATTATTATCATATGCAAAGTTTATCATCCTATCTCATTCCTAAACAGCTAAAAGCCCAATAGAATCCACGTCCAGCGTAAAATGCTCATCGAGGCCTCGGCGATCATCGTGCTAACCTGGCTAATGGAAATGGTTAAAAAGTAAAGCCAAAAGGCTTAAAAACAAAAGTGAGTTAAAAAAATCAATTTTCATTTAAATTTTGCATATGAAAGGTTAATGTAGTAAAAAGTTAATTTTAGTCCATTATAATTATAAACTTAAAAGAAATCAATTTTGGGTCATGTCAAGGAAAATTCAATGAACTATTAATTATTACATTTCCTTCCTTTTGAACTATTTCGTCTCAGTTTGCATGCTTGCATAAATATATATTTTTTTGACCGTTGAGTTTTCCCTGAGCTGACATATTTAGAATTTGAACGCGTTTGAATAATTATCCGATTAAATTAAATATTACGAGATTAACCCTTAGATCGTTAAATATGAACTGGAATTATAAACTTTTGGTTGTTCGTTCCAAATATTTCATATTTTATTTATATAATACTAGTTATTAAGATTTTGGCTTATATGGCATCATCTTCATGAATTTTCTTAAATATAGATATATAATCTGAAATGGATTTCTAAATTCTTTTACCTTTCCTTGGTAGTGATATAGAGATGGAGTAGATATTGCGTTTGGGGCACTGGCAATTGTTAAGGCCGCTGGTGCCATGGTAGGGTAGGGTTTGGAGGCCATGGTTCCCAGAACATCAGGGAATCGAACTAGCTTGTCGCCTATGTTTCTTTACTATAGATTACAATACCAAATTAATGGGGGAATTTCATTCTGATTTGGTTTGGTCCATTAAGTTTTCAAAGTCTAGATCCATAGTGCTTTTGTTTACTGGGAGTCTAAAATAATATTTTGTTTGTGTCCGAGATTGTGGAAATCAGGTGAATAAAAGAGGTCCGAACCCCCCCACCCGACTGTCTTGCTAGCCCTTTTTAATGGCTCCCAGTCCTCTTTGTTTGCATAGAATTATAATTGGAAATTAAGTCAACATCTTCCACCACAATCTATTTTGTCGAAAGGCGAGTTTTAGCGACCTTCTGGGTAGTAGAAATCTTATAACGTCTTTGTGACCACAATCCGAACCCCTTTTGGACATTACAGCACGTAGAGCTTCCTGAAGTATATCTCCTAGAGTGCTGGGCAACTTTCCTCTTACCGCAATTGCCACGTAATCAGCATAAGCGACCACTTTTACACCCATATTCCAAAGTAGAGGAGACAGTACACTTGCTCGAGGAGTTCCTCTGCTGACCCATTTTTTTAGATCCAACAGATCCAAGCTTGTCGTTAGGCATCTCTTAGTAAGTAAGTTATTAATAAACTTTCAAGCGGTAAAATTGATGCCTAGAAATTACAGCACCTTCATGACTGACGTCAGTTTGACATTATTGAAAGCAACTTCAATGTCAAGAAATTGCTTAACATTGTGATTGCTTAACAGCCAGAGAACCTATCTATGTTGTCGACTAGGTCGTGAAGGGCTATTTCAGTGAACTTGCCCTTACTATATATATGCATGCTGTTTCCGAGCAAGGCGATCTCCAAGGATCTTTGCCCTGAGATATGTTTCTATAAACCTCTCTAAAGTCTTGAGCATGAAGTATGACAGTCTAGTAGGACGAATATCTTTCGCCTTCGTGTGGTAAGTTTTCCCTACTTTTGGAATGAAAATTACCTTTGTGTCCCTCCATCCCACAGGTATATATGACATTGTTATACAAGCAGAGTATATCTCTCTAAGCCAGGGATGTATCAACTGGTGATACATCACCTGAGCCTGACAACTTAAAGGAGTCGACACTTTTTATCGCCCAAAAGATTTTCCACTCTGACACATTTTCCCCAATAACATCCGTCGAATGCATATCAGTGTCAACCTCTTCTAGAGCCACGTGTCCATTGGAGAGCTTCCTGGGAAATGTGTATCAACGTAGTTCTAGTGTTTCCAAATTAACATATTCCAGCAGTATGTATTAGTGATGGAGAATGACAGTTAAAAATGTTTTTGATGTTCTCGCCAGGATTGGAACTCAAATGTTTTCTGTTAAAGCAGCACATTCTAACTGTAACCAGTGTTGCCATATTCATAAATTCACAAAAGTTGAAAGAAATTATACGATTCCGTTATTATTTTTCAATTCTGTCAAAAACTAGCTTTTTTGGTGTATGGCAGTTTCAAGTATGTGTTATACATTGGAGTTTTCGACAGACCAATCTGGTTCCAATCGTGCGGTGCCTTTCGTCCTGTTGAAGAGTTTTACGCAAACCTTCCTTAGACCAATCCGTTCTGGGGTCCACCATGGTGGTCGCTGTTTGCCTCATGGCTTGACATTAGGACATGCTGACATAATCGAGTCATTCAGGATCAGAAGGACCTTTAGTGCCACCGCAGCCTTACAAAGATGGAGATTTATCTGCAGAAAATGAACCATAGTTAGGATTCAGAATTTCTACCACTTTTGCGTTAGTCTCGTCTTCTGAGTCCGCCAAGATTTGTTTGATCTTATCGTGATGAGTTTCCTAACGCATCCAAGGGCAGTTGAGAAAGCTACTTGCAGTTAGAAGTTGCAGACTCAAATTTCAGAGAAATCGCCTAATAAACGAGGCTTTTATGAGCTGAAGAAGCTAAATCGCTACATCGAACTATTGGGTTGCCCAAAAAGTAATTGCGGATTTTTCATTTAGTCGGCGTTGACAAATTTTTTCACAGCCTGTGACTCTGTAATTGCATTCTTCCTTCGGTCAGTTATCAGCTGTTACTTTTAGCTTGCTTTAGAAAAAAAGTGTAAAAAAAGTATATTTGGTTAAAGTTCATTCTAAGTTTTATTAAAAATGCATTTACTTTCTTTTAAAAAATCCGCAATTACTTTTTGGGCAACCCAATATATGGCAGCTATTTCTTTATAAGGTTAGATATGAACGATACTTTATTTGGATAGCGGGTTGCCCAATCCAATCTTAAGATTGTTAGGAACCTAAGTGGGCAGATCGGTCTGTATGACATCATTATAGAAATATTATCCTATGTGGACCATCTTTGGTTCGACCAAAGGTAGGCCTAGTGTTGCAAACAAAAAAAAAGAATGAATGAATATTCCAATAACCTATGGTGGTGGTTATAAAAATCATTTCATTTATTTGGATATTCGTTTTCGTTAGTCAACTAATTTTGAATGTCAATTATTATATCCTCCACCATAAGATGGGGGTATACTATTTCGTCATTCTGTTTGTAACTACTCGAAATTTTCGTCTGAGACCCCATAAAGTATATATATTCTTGATCGTCGTGACATTTTATGTCGATCTAGCCATGTCCGTCCCTCTGTCCGTCCCTCTGTCCGTCCCTCTGTCCATCCCTCTGTCCGTCCGTCTGTCTGTCTAAAGCACGATAACTTTCGAAGGAGTAAAGCTAGCCGCTTCAAATTTTGCACAAATACTTCTTATTAGTGGAGGTCGTTTGGGATTGTAAATGGGCCACATCGGTCCATGTTTTGATATAGCTGCCATATAAACCGATCTTGGGTCTTGACTTCTTAAGCTTCTAGAGTGCGCAATTCTTATCCGATTGGAATGAAATTTTGCACGACGTGTTTTGCTATGACTTCCAACAACTGTGCCAAGTATGGTTCAGATCGGTCCATAACCTGATATAGCTGTCATATAAACAGATCTTGGGTCTTGACTTATTGAGCCTCTAGAGGGCGCAATTCTTATCCGATTTGGCTGAAATCATGCACGACGTGTTTTGCTATGACTTCCAATAACTGTGCTAAATTAAGTTCAAATCGCTCAATAACCTGATATAGCTGCCATATAAACCGATCTTTGGTCTTGACTTCTTGAGCCACTAGAGGGCGCAATTCTTATCCGATTGGAATGAAATTTTGCATGACGTGTTTTGCTATGACTTTCAATAACTGTGCTAAATTAAGGTCAAATCGCTCAATATTCTGAAATAGCTGTCATATAAACCGATCTGAGGTCTTCTTGAGTCTTTAGAGGGCGTAATTCTTATCCGATTGGAATGAAATTTTGCACGAAGTATTTTTTTATGATATCCAAACACTATGACAAGTATGGTTCAAATCGGTCCATTACCTGATATAGCTGCCATATAAACCGATCTTGGGTCTTGACTTCTTGGGCCTCTAGAGGGCGCAATTCTTATCCGATTGGAATGAAATTTTGCACGACGTGTTTTGCTATGACTTCCAATAACTGTGCTAAATTAAGTTCAAATCGCTCAATAACCTGATATAGCTGCCATATAAACCGATCTTGGGTCTTGACTTCTTGAGCCTCTAGAGGGCGCAATTCTTTTCAGATTGGAATGAAATATTGCACGACGTGTTTTGCTATGACTTCCAATAACTGTGCCAAGTATGGTTCAAATCGGTTTATATCCCGATATAGCTGTCATATAAACCGATCTTGGGTCTTGACTTCTTAAGCTTATAGAGGGCGCAATTCCTATCCGATTTGTCTGAAATCTTGCACGACGTGTTTTGCTATGACTTCCAATAACTGTACTAAATTAAGTTCAAATCGCTCAATAACCTGATATAGCTGCCTTATAAACCGATCTTGGGTCTTTACTTCTTAAGCCTCTAGAGGGCGCAATTCTTATCCGATTGGAATGAAATATTGCACGACGTGTTTGCTATGACTTCCAATAACAGTGCCAAGTTTATTCAAATCGGTTTATAGCTCGATATAGCTGTCATATAAACCGATCTGAGAACTTGACTTCTTGAGCCACTAGAGGGCGCAATTCTTATCCGATTTGAATAAAATATTGCACGACGTGTTTGGTTATGATATCAAACAATTGTGCCAATTATGGTTGAAATCGGTCCGCAACCTGGTATAGCTGTCATATAAACCGATCTGGGGGACTTGAATTCTTGAGCTTCTAGAGGGCGCAATTCCCAACAGATTTGGCTGAAATTTTGCATGACGTATTTTATTATGTTATCCAACAACTGTGCCAAATCGCTCAATAACCTGATATAGCTGCCATATAAACCGATCTTGGGTCTTGACTTCTTGAGCCTCTAGAGGGCGCTATTCTTTTCCGATTGAAATGAAATTTTGCACGAAGTATTTCGTTATGATATCCAACAACTGTGCCAAGTATGGTTAAAATCGGTTCATAACCTGATATAGCTGCCGTATAAACCGATCTTGGGTCTTGACTTCTTGAGCCTCTAGAGGGCGCAATTCCTATCCGATTTGGCTGAAATTTTGCATGACGTATTTTATTTTTATTTTCAACAACTGTGTCAAATAAGTTTCAAATCGATTCATAGCCTGATATAGCTGCCATATAAACCGATCTGGGATCCTGACTTCTTGAGCCTATAGAGGTCGCATTTATTATCTGATTTGCCTGAAATTTTCTGCAACTCATTTTCTCTCATGACCATCAACATACGTGTTTATTATGGTCTGAATCGGTCTATAGCCTGATACAGCTCACATATTAATCGATCTCTCTTTTTTTACTTCTTAAGCCCCCAAAGGGCGCAATTCTTATTCGAATTGGCTGACATTTTACACAGGTCTCCAATATATAATTTAATTGTGGTACGAACCGGACCATATCTTGATATCGCTCTAATCTTTACTTTTCTTTCATCCTTTTTTTTTGCCTAAGAAGAGATGCCGGGAAAGAACTCGACAAATGCGTTCCATTGTGGAGGGTATATAAGATTCGGCCTGGCTGAATTTAGTACGCTTTTACTCGTTTTTTTTTTTGCATTTTAGCTTAAATATTAAAAGCCATTGAGCCATATAGCCATATTAATAACATACAAAATGCTTAAATTAATATTTTGTGTATAATCAACCAAATAAAAATCAAAAAATTAAAAAACTCACAATTTCATTCTCAAAATGTAATAAATGTACCTGAAAAAAAAAGAAAAAAAAATATTTTATGATAATTTTCATGATATTATGTTTGCCAATTAAAAAAAAAACTAAAACATTTACATGGATTTTTTAGATGCAATAGATTACATGCTTAAAAAAACAGCATTACCAAATCGCAAATAATAAGTTTTTCCAATCATATTGAAAATAAAAATAGGCGACGTTTCCAAAAAAAAAACTTTTTTTATTAGGTTGAGTGTTGATAGCTGATGTGATGTGAAGCGAAATGAACTGCTCTAAACTAAATGGCATGATGGTGGTAAAAAGGCAAATAATGGTATTTATTTTGTGCTGTAAAAAGAAGTGTAAATAAAAATTTGTACTCGTATATCAAAAATATGTTTATTATTGCATTTCTATAGTGTTTTCTCAGCATATTTTGCAAACATATTCTCACACGTGCAACGTAGACACATCTTGTCATCCGCATGAAACACACCACCGCATCCACATCCACATCCATATCAACACACACATCGGTACACTCATACGAGTATATCCATACGATACACCATGCATGGGGATGTGTGTAAACATTTGCCGTGTATCCTCCTTCGTGTAAAATCCATGTGTGGCCGACTGTGTTGTTGCGTTGTGTTAGTTTTATTCCGAAAAGGAAATTGTTTATTTGTCTACTCAATATGAAATTTTGGATAGTTATGATATCTCAACAATACTCACGTTCAAATTGTGTTTAATAGGGTGGAATATTCAAAAAACAAAAACAACAACAAATCGAACTGAAATTCGAATTTCAATAAAATAGTCATTAAAAATCAATTTTTGATCCAAGATATCATGCCAAGATATCATGCTTTAGTTTGGCAGATGATCCTGCCGATTTGGAAGAAGAAGAATTGGGAAACATATAGATTGTGTGCCAAACTAAATCATGGGAAATATTCAAAATCAAATGATGAGTGCAGCAATGAATTCGCTTGGAGCAATTCAGCAAACGGAGAAGCTGGTCGGCTCCAAAAACGAGTCTACTTGGGGTTTCGCCCTGAAGACGCAACTAGAACTGAAAGATGGTCATGGTCATGAATAGAGCCTGTAAGTAATGTATCTGCAGTTGATGCTGGAAAGAACCGAAAAGCTGGGTGCAAAATCATTTTGGCAATTGACAAGAGTCTGTATATACATGTCCGTGATTGCAAGACGGCGGCTGAAATTCGGAAGGCCCTTAAGAATCTATTTCAAGACACTGGATTGGACAGAAGAATTGGTTTGCTACAACAATTGTATTCTGTACAATTAGTGGAATGTTCTTCAGTGGAAGACTATGTAAATCAGATTATCACAACGGCTCAAAAATTTAACCACATTGGATTCTGCGTTAATGACGAATGGATTGGAAGTTTGTTACTGAAAGGACTCCCTGTGGAATACCAGCCAATGATTATGACTATTGAAAGCACAGGTAAACCATTAACAGCGGATAGTGTAAAGATAAAGCTTTAACAGGACGTTAAATTTGAACCTTCGCTCTCATATACTGCGTTATTTTCGAAGAGAGGAAAATTTACTGGAGGCAAGTATGTGAAGAAAAAATGGTCCAAAACAAGACAAGAAAGGAAAGTCGCAATGCTTTAATTGTGATGGCATTAGCCATTTTGCATCCGATTACCCGTCAAAGCAGAAGGAAAATAAGTCAACCAATAAAAATAGTAGTAAAGCAATGGTGAAATTCCCCTATATACGATTTAAGTGGCGGTACAACCTGGTGATATCCGTGGGTCATGATCATCAATCCTAGAAGATGCACATGAAGTGAGGGAATCTGAAGAAGTGAAAAGCGAACATAATGATGATGTTCCTGCAGCAATTCATTATGTAGATAATCAAGACGTTTCACCGGTTCCACGCAGAAGTGAAAGACTCGCAGCGAAAAAAAAGCTCTAACCGTCAAACAAGAATGTAGCGCAGACGAGCCAATAAGCCTTGAAGATGCTATGAACAGCTCTGAAAACTGAAATGGATTGACGCGATGAAAAGCGAGATAAAATCTCTTGAAGAGAACAATACATGGAAATTAGTAAAAAAAAACCGCCTGGAGTGAGTGTCATCAATACCGGTTCCACCCGGTACAGTTCCAAGGATTGGATCAGTGTGTCGGTCCGCACATTGTTAAAAGCCCCCTCGATGTCAATGCATACCGCCAGGGTGTACGTTGTGGCATTGAAGGATTCTTCTATTTTATGCACAACCTCGTTTTGGGCAGTCTCCACCGCCCTTCCCTTGACATAGGCATGCTGTTTGTATTTGAGCAGTTCACTGGATGTCTTACTCTTTATCAGGGTGTCCACAATACATTCCATGGTTTTGAGTAGAAAGGATGTAAGGCTTATGGATGTGTCGGCCTTTGGTGTCGCATAACTTGCCTTGCCGGGATTGGGTATAAATACCACCCTGGCCTCCTGCCAGACTTTCGGAGTATATGAAAGTCCTAGGCACGCTGTGTAAATTTTGGCCAGATGAGGCGCCACATAGTCTGCCTCTTTCTGTAGTAATGCGGGAAATATTGGATTGCCCAAAAAGTAATAGCGGATTTTTCATATAGTCGGCGTTGACAAATTTTTTCACAGCTTGTGACTCTGTAATTGCATTCTTTCTTCTGTCAGTTATCAGCTGTTACTTTTAGCTTGCTTTAGAAAAAAAGTGTAAAGAAAGTATATTTGATTAAAGTTCATTCTAAGTTTTACTAAAAATGCATTTAATTTCTTTTAAAAAATCCGCAATTACTTTTTGGGCAACCCAATATATCATCAGGTCCGGGTGACTTAAATGGTTTGAGGCTCCTCAAGGATTCCTTCACCATAAAATCCGTTATGATAAACCTTCGATCGACGTCATTATTCCTAGATTCCGGTGTCTCCGTGAGTCCCTTCGTATCCAGTGGAAAATGGCTTTTCATCAAAAGCCTCAACATGTCCTCCGTGGTCTCTGCTCTCACTCCCATGTCGTCTACTATAGTTTCAAAGTTTTTCGGCATTTAATGCAGTTCAATTGTTTTTCTCTCCACCCTTTGTTGGTCCTAGCTCACTATACAAATTCCATTTTGTTTGCGCACATATCGGAAATATTTTGTATATTTTACCAGGGGTTATAATAAAATTGTTTCCATACTCAGCGCGAACGCTGTGTGTGAGCAGAGTAGTGGGATATAGTTTTGCGATATTTTTCATAAATCCCACTTTATTTAAATATTTATTTATCAGCCAACGTACAATAATAAAGTTTATGTTTGTGCATGGAGCGTCGGCTAAAGGGGCTCGCTTTGTAGGGAAGTAGGTGAAATGGGCCGCAACACAAGCAAAACAAAACAAAACACATACACACACACACACATACACACACAAAACACTCGTACATAGGAAAAATATGGAACAGGAACTTTTAGTTATGAAAAGTGCATCAATATCTGCGCATTGCTAAAGGTAAATTTTGCTGCATTCCCATTGCGTTGTATTGTAGTTGCAGTAGTTTACTGGCGTTATTCTTCTCTGGGGAAAAATTCAGCATTTTTTCAACAATTTGTTTTTATAGTTGGCTCTGGCAATTTTTTCAAAAGCTTTAAAAAATTTCTAGCAAAAAACTGGAACAAAGAAAAAAGTTCGCGGCATATACATATTTTAATGGTTTTGTGTAAACGAAAGTGTTTTCTCCCCCCTTTGGATTTTTTTTAAACTTCATTATCGATGTCTATACAAACTATGGCCTAAATTGCGGAAAACATTTTTATAGAATTTTTCTGTAAAGTGGCTGCGGTTTGAATTTGCTAAACTGATAAATAACTAAAATAATTAATCCAAAATGTGGTCACTATCTCATAGCCAACCTAATTTGATTCATTGCAGGTTTTGCACATCACATGCTCTGAGCCAATTATCCACATTTAAGGTAAGTTAACAAACCACCCACAATGGCAATTGTCTAGTTTGTAGGCACATTTCACAGTTAATAGAGGCACAGTAGTACGAGAGTAGGCCGAAAAAGGTAACAATACGGGAAAATAATCTAACAGCCAGCATAGTTATCCTTGAATACTAACCGATCGCGGGTGACATTAAGTCACCTTGAAAAACAAAATGTCCAACACATCGAATGAATGACTTCCTGCAATCACATTATCGATATGGTTTTTATGCCCACCACCATAGGATAGGGGTATACCAATCTAATCATTCCGTTTGTAACACCTCGAAATGTTCGTCTAATACCACATAAAGTATATATATTCTTGATTCTGAGTCGATTTAGCCAGGTCCGTCCGTCCGCCTGTCGAAATCACGACAGCGGTCGAAAACTTAAAGCTATCCACTTGAAATTTTGCACAGATACTTAATATTAATGTTGGTGGTTGTTGTTGTAGCAGTTTGTTGTGTTCTATCTTTCGTCCGCTTGATTCTGTTGAGACCCAGGAACTCTGCGACTAAGATGGGGTGCGTCCACAGGGATCTGGGTCTGAGTCGAGTGAGTCTGGCTGGGCAGTTAATATCATTCGCAAGTTGTTGGGCTGGTTCAACGTTAGAAACTAGAGGGCATCTTCCTTCTTCTGTTCCTGTCGACGAAAACGTCTAAGTAAGTCTGATAACAGACTGTCACTTTAACTTAACATAACTTTACTCTCACTAATGCTGGCTTTGCAAAAGGGCCGAAAGGGTCTTGCATATGGCATATGACTGGGATAGACCCAGAAGTTTCAATGTTAACCCAGAGAAGACTGAAATATGCCTGTTCACGAGGAAGACGAAGGTGGGCCAATTTAACGCACTACGTTTCCTGAATAAGACGATTTCGATATCTGACAAGGTCAAATACTTAGGTGTGATCGGGGACAGGAAACTGAATTGGAAGTGTCACATTCAGGAGTGTACTGAGAGGCCTCACAGATGTTGGACACTATGTAGACGGGCCGCAGGCTTGAAATGGAATCCGAGGATGATAGTCCACTGGCTCTACAGGAGTGTGATAAGACCAATACTTACTTACGCTTCAGTAGTTTGGTGAACTGCTATGGAGATAAAGTGCAACATAAGGACCATACACTAGGGTCAGAAAACATGTTTACTTGGCATAGGCGGAACGATGAGGACCACGTCCACTAGAGCACTGGAGACTATTCTAGATATCCGACCCATTGACATAAAGATTAAGTGTGAGGTACCCACTGCGACTTAAGGCGACGCGGGAATGGATTGAGGATGGAAGCAGCTCATACCATCGCGGTATAATCGGTATAAGGGAAGAGGCTTCCAATAGGATACCTGAGATAAACCTTGAAGTCGAGTACGAGGCACTCCTGCCATCGGCACAATCTTGGATTGACGGAACCCTAGTATTGCCACCTGGAAGATCATGTTACACGGATGGATCATAGCTAGAGGGCAGGATGAGCCCTGAGGGTCTACATTGAGAACCCAAGTACTGAAATCTGTTTTCGATAACCTGACCATAATACCATCCTGCAGGCAGAGATCGGGGCGATCACGGAATGCGTGAGGTGGTATTTTTCATGCGAGGACGTCGAGTGTGAACATCTTTACGGACAGTAAAATTTCCATAAGGTCAATAACAACCAGGACGAAAAGGTCACGAACAGTCTTGCAGTGTAGAAAGGAGATTTACGCCTTCTCTGAGGATGGCAAAGTCCGCATCGTTTGGGTGCCGGGTCATAGCGGAGTAAGGGGAAATAAAAGGGCAGACGATTTGACGGTGAAGGCCAGAGGACTACCGTCAATTAACTTGGTTAACCCAAAGCCTTTGGGTACGACGCAGTCCGAGTTAAGGGAGTGAGCGACGAATGCGCTTTCAACATTGTGACAGCGGGTCGGTCGGTAGGATGACGAAAGTCCGAGTTAAGCAAGTGGGCGACGAATGCGCATGCAACATAGTGGAACAGCGAAACGGTCGGTAGGACGGCGAAAATCCTATGGGGGGACCTAGATCGTATGAAGACGATGCTATTACTGAAAGGAAGTAAGAAGGAGGTCAGTATAGCTTTCGGTATCATACCGGGACACATAGGACTACGAGCTCACTTATGTAAAATCGGTGCGGCAAGTGATAGAACGTGTAGGGCATGCGAGTAAGATGATGAGACGTTGGAGCATTTGTCCGGCTTTCGAGGCTGACAGATACCGGCACTTAGGTGGATACACAATACCAGACATGAACCAACTTCCTAACTTAAAAGTTTCTTTTTAGAGGTTATTTTATAGTTTTTAGAGTGCAAAACAAGCCGTTTACTGGCTTAGGTGTATGTCCATAGTGGCATGGGGCGCATTAATATCCGCACCCTCTTTTCAACCTAACCTAACCTTCCAATGCTGGCAACGTTTGTGGGGTATCACGCCATATTAAAACTTCTCTACCAAGGAAAAGCTTAAAACTTTAATCGGACTGCGGTCATTGATATGAAAGAAGTATCTCCTGTTCCTTAGTGGAATATTCATTGGAAATTTAGTAGTGGTAGTATATCTACTTGGTAGTAGTGGTACACCCTCCCCCGAAGTGCTAAATTTTGGTTTTGCAATAAGTTAAAGCCTCATCGAAGGCCACCGTAGCGCAGAGATTAGCATGTCCGCCTATGACGCTGAACTCCTGGGTTCAAATCCTGGCGAGACCATCAGAAAATTATTCAACGGTGGTTTTCCCCTCCTAATGCTGGCAGCATTTGTGAGGTACTATGCCATGTAAACCTTCTCTCCCAAGAGATGTTGCACTGCGGCACGCCGTTCGAACTCGGCTATAAAAAGGAGGCCCCTTATCATTGAGCTTGAATTTAAATCGGACTGCACTCATTGATATGTGATAAGATTGCCCTGTTCCTTAGCGGAATGTTCATGGCAAAATTTGCATTTGCAAAAGCCTCATTGAACTGAAGGGGATATTCAGCCTTCCCATTTTGAAAACTTAAAAAAAATATTCTAACAATTCCATCCCCCATTCAGATATTGATGTCATGTCAGAAGGCCAAACACTGTGCACTTTATGGTTTGCCATTTTCCCCCTACCCCTTCTTTTAGCAAAAATGCATAAAGCTCAATGGCAAATATGCAATTGTGAGTTAGTTCGCCTGGCATGGCATTTCAATCGGCTGATTTGATTCACCATCCAGGTTGGAATTCAACACAATCTCACATGCATTTTACAAATATATTTAACCAAAGAGCAAATTGTTAAATTTTGTGGTTTTTGCTGCCCCACCAATGAAATGCAGACAATTTGCAGTTCAATTTGTTAAAAGTAATTGATAAATTTTCCAGATTTTCTAATTAATGTTTATCATTGCAATGGGGGCTTTTATGCAGCTAGCCACAATTTATTTATATCGAAAAAGTAGTATTTGTGCGTGTGTTGGCCGAATGAAATCCATGGAAAATATTTTATTTTTGTCGAAACTTGTTGTTGTGTCAATGGATTTTTGGGGTTATTTTCAAACAAGCGTGTAAAGGGTCTTTGGCAAAAATTGCAAAATACTTTGCATGAAAAATGTGGCCAAAAATCCAATATAATTTTTGTGGTGATGTACACGCTTACATGGATAAATAGTAAATCGCTCAACATTGTTATCATTGATTGGTGGTGGTTGCAATTTTTACCTTGAGAGATGATATCGATTCTATGCTAAATGGCTTTGAATTTAGGTTACTGCGTGTGATCAGTTTATTGTTTATTTGCTATCGAAATTTGAGGTTACGACATACATTGAATTTTGGTTACCTGGTTTTGGTTGGTTAAGGAAAAACCAAAGTAGGCCGGTGCCGACTGGCTCTACACCAATGCCGTCATAGCTACAACGGCCTTATGAGTGACTGATGGACAGATGGCCATGGCCATGTCGAAAATGATCAGGATATGATTCTGAGTTGAGAGGTAATCCTAACAACTAAATAAATTTCAATGAACATTCCATTAAGGAACAAGGGATACCTGTCTCATTATAATGAGTGCAGTGCGATTAAAGTTAAGCTTTAGCTCTTCAATGCCAAGTCCGAATGGTGTGCCGCTTACCGACACCATTTAGGAAGAGAATTTTTAGCATAACTGGATACCTTACAAATGTCGCCAGCATAAGTAAAGGGGTAATCAACGCTAAAAATGTTTTCTGATTTTCACGCCGAGATTTGAACACCGCAACTATCAAAATTTAGTTAAAATTTATTTATTTCTAGCATACCCCCGTTCCGCTTCGCTACCCCGATTGGTATTCGAAATGACTTACTGTGACCTGCAGATTGTTGAGGTCTAGAAATTTCATATGCCAAGTTATGAAAACCAAATAGTTACACTACATACATAAATTTTCCGTACCTAAATCCACGAAAAGAGAGGGAACTGTTTTGTACCTTTTAGTACATTAAAGTACGAATTTCAAAAATTGATCTATTGGGTTGCCCATTGATTAAAGATTGATTAAAGTTCATTCTAAGTTTTATTAAAAATGCATTTACTTTCTTTTAAAAAATCCGCAATTACTTTTTGGGCAACCCAATAGTTACTCAATATTTACTGTCAAAATGTAACTATATACCGAATTAAAGGGCTCTCGTTCAACCCGTAAAGATAGTACTTATTTGTACGTTTTAGTTCCTAAATCTTTTTGCCTAATATATATTGGGTTGCCCAAAAAGTAATTGCGGATTTTTTAAAAGAAAGTAAATGCATTTTTAATAAAACTTAGAATGAACTTTAATCAAATACACTTTTTTTAAACGTTTTTTCTAAAGCAAGCTAAAAGTAACAGCTGATAACTGACAGAAGAAAGAATGCAATTACAGAGTCACAAGCTGTGAAAAATTTGTCAACGCCGACTATATGAATAATCCGCAATTACTTTTTGGGCAACCCAATTCTTTTAAGTGTAGCAGTACCCAAAGTTTCAGAGCTCTAATTAGCGTCAGTAGTTTGGTGGAGGCTATTCTAGACCCATCCATCCGACCAATTGACATACAGATTAAGTGTGAGACAGCCACTGCGGCTATGAGACTTAAGGCGATGGGAGAATGAATTGAGGATGGGAGCAGCTCATATCATTGCGGTATAATCGAAGCGACGATAGGAAACCTGGAAGGAAGGGAAGGAAAGAGGCACTGCTACCAGCGGCACAGTCTTGGATTAACGGAACCCTACTATTGTCATCTGGAAGATCATGTTACACGGATGGATCAAAGCTAAAGGACAGAGCGGGCCTGGTGGTCTACCTTGAGAACCCAAGGACTGAGATCAGAGGTAAAAGCCAGAGGACTTACTTTTACTTTACTTGGCTATGACAGAAAATTTGTTCCACTAGCCGAGCGTAGAATAGCGTTTCCAGTGCCTCGATCTTCTGCGCTCATTCTAAAATCTCTGACACCAAGTTTCGAGGCGTCTCCCACCACTTGATCTTTCCATCGGGCTTTTGGACTTCCCGGTTTGCGTGTACCACCGTGTTTGCCTTCAAAAGACTTCTTTGCTGGAGCTTCTTCATCCATTCTGACAACATGACCTAGCCAACGCAAAAATGCAAATTTTGCCCATGAACATTCCACTAAGAAACAGGGGCAAACTTCTCACATATCAATGAGTGCTGTCCGATTCAAGTTCAAGCTCAATTATAAGGGGCCTCCTTTTTATAGCCGAGTCCGAACGGCGTGCCGCAGTGCGACACCTCTGTGGAGAGAAGTTTTACATGGCATAGTACCTCACAAATGTTGCCAGCATTAGGAGGGGAAAACCACTGCTGAAAATTTTTTTCTCATGGGCTCGCCTGGTTTCGAACCCAGGCGTTCAGCGTCATAGGCGGACATGCAAACCTCTGCGCCACGGTGGCCTCCACGCAGCCGTTCTATTTTGATACGTGTAACTATGTTATCGTCAAATACTCCAAGCACTACCTCGTCTGCTTTCACAAGTACCCATGCCTCCAAACCATATAGCAACACGGGTATCATCAGTGTCCTGTATAGGGTAATCTCCGTCTGTCGAGAGGTGGGCTTGTTTCTAAACTGCTGACGTAGTCCAAAGTAGCATCTGTTTGCCAGTATTATTCTTCGTTTTATCTCAAAACTGGTGTCATTCGTTTCGGTTACGGCGGTGCCGAGGTAGATAAAGTTACTGACTATCTTAAAATTTTGGTTCCCAACTTTCCCCATTTTCTTTATCTGCTCGGTTGTGTAAGGCTTTTTGGGAGTTGAAACCATCCATTTCGTCTTATCTCCTTTTACTGCCAGACCCATTTCCCTGACACTCTTTCGATTCTTTCAAAGGCTGTAGTTACTACTTCCGGTGACCGACCTATGTTATCGATATCGTTGGTATAGGCGAGTAGGATGTAGTGTGCCATATCTATTCACATCTGCATCTCGTATAATCTTTTCCAGCAGGATATTAAAGAGATCACACGATAGGCTGTCTCCTTGTCTGAAACCTCGTTTGGTATTAAATGGTTCGGAGAGAATCTTTCCTATTCTTACTGAGGAACGCGTATCAGCAAGTGTCATCCTGCAGAGTCTTATTAATTTTGCAAGGATACCAAACTCAGACATGGCTTGAAATACCTTTGAACGTAAAGGAGTATCGAAGGCGGCTTTGTAGTCAACAAAGAGATGGTAGGTGTTTTTTTGTCCTTCCCCGGTCTTTTCTAGGATTTGGCGCAGTGTGAATATTTGGTCTGGGGTGGATTTAAACCCGGATCTAAACCCGCATTGATAGGGCCCAATTATCTCATTGACGGAAGGCCAGAAGACTACCGTCAAACAACTTGGTTAACCCGAAGCCTTTCGGGTCGACGCAGTCCGAGTTAAGAGAGTAGGCGACGAATGCGCATGCAATCCTGTGGTACAACGAAACGGTCGGTAGGACGGCGAAAACCCAATGGGGGCTTTTACTGAAAGGAGGTAAGAAGGAGGTCAGTATAGCTATTGGTATCATATTGGGACACATAGTACTACGAGCTCACTTATGTAAAATCGGTGCGGCAAGTGAAAGCATGTGTTGGGCATGCGGGGAAGATGATGAGACGTTGGAGCTTTTCCCTTATCATTGCCCGGATTTCGCGTCTAACAGATACGGGCATTTAGGTGGTGATACAATACCAAACATGAACCAACGTAGGAGATTTTGTAAGTAGCATGGAATTCCTAACTTAGATTTTCTTTTTCGATGTTACTTTGTTTTATTTAGACCGCACAAGAAGCCGATTACTGGCTTAGGTGTATGTTCATAGTGGCAAGGGCCGGATTAACATCAGGACCCTCTTTTCAACTTGACCTAACCTTTCGATCATGGTAGGTTCCCATGATCCGGCCCGGCCGAATTAAGCTTATTTTTATACCCTCCACCATAGGATGGGGGTATACTTATTTCGTTATTCTGTTGGTAACACCTCGAAATATGCGTCTGAGACATTTTAAGTCGATCTAGCCATGTCCTGTCGTCTGTCTGTCTGTCCGATCGTCCGTCCGTCTGTCCATTCGTCCGTCCGTCCGTCTGTCTGTCGAAAGTACGCTTACTTTCGAAGGAGTAAAGCTAGCCGCTTAAAATTTTTCACAAATACTTTTTATTGGTGAAGGTCGGTTGGGATTGCAGATAGGCTAAACCGGTCCATGTTTTGATATAGCTGCCATATAAACCGATCATGGGTTTTGACTTCTTGAGCCTCCAAAGGGTGCAATTCTCAACCGATTTGACTGAAATTTTGCACATGGTGTTTTGGTATCACTTCCAACAACTGCACTTTGTATGTTTCAAATCGGTCAATGTTTCGATATAGCTGCCATATAAACCGATCTTGGGTCTTGACTTCTTGAGTCTCTAGAGGGCGCAATTCTCGTCCGATTTGACTGACATTTTGCACGTGGTGTTCTGTTATGACTTCAAATAACTGTGCTAAGTATGGCGCAAATTGGCACATAACCTGATAAAGCTCCCATATAAACCGATCTTGGGTCTTGACTTCTTGAGCCTCTAGAGAGCGCAATTCTCATCCGATTTGACTGAAATTTTGCATCAGGTGTTTTGTTATGACTTCCAACAACTGTGCTAAGTATGGCGTAAATCGGTATAGAACCTGATATAGCTGCCATATAAACCGATCTGGGATCTTGACTTCTTGAGCCTCTAGAGGGCGAAATTCTTATCCGATTTGGCTGACATTTTGTACAACGGTTTCTCTCGTGACCTTCAACATATGTTTTTAATATGGTTTGAATCGATCAATAACTTGATACAGGTCCCATATAAACCTATCTCCCGATTTTGCTTCTTGAGCCTCTACAAGGCGCAATTCTTGTCCGAATGAACTGAAATATTACACAATGACTTCTACAATGTTCAGCATTCATTAACTTGATATAGCTCCAATAGCATAACAGTTCTTACAGTACCGACAAATGCGATCCATTCTGGAAGATATATAAGATTCGACCCGGCAGAACATAGCACGCTCTTACTTGTTCATTGTGTCTTCTTTTATCGACTTCTTTCCTTTTGCGAATATTTATTTGATGTTGCCTTCATTTGCTAAAGGAAAACAAAAACAAGTGAAAAATATTTTTCAAGTGGCTGCATGCAGCAACTACAACTATTGCTCTTAGCCAACTTAAGCACTCAACAGAATTTGTTTTCCGTCGTTTATTTATTTATTTAAAAAACAACTTAGCAAATATGAAAATTAACAAACAAAAAAGTTTAACAATTATTTAATAGAATGCTTTTTATTGGTCTACTCCATATTCTGGAGGAGAGTGAGTGTTGGAGTATGTGTGTGTGTGTGTGTGTGTGAGCCATGCAAGCAAACAAACAGCTCATCTCCTTATGGATATGCTTTCATCATATTTTCTTATTTCTCTCCTTTTTGCAAACTTTAAAGTTTAACATCAACTTTAAGTTCAGGCAATCCTGCTACAGCCTCTCTATGCCCCTCAATGCCCTAATGGCTCTTCTTCTTCGGTTGTTGCATTTTGCCCGCTTCCGTCTTTATTTGGTTTAATTTGTTGTGGCACTCAAGTCAAATCAACATACTAAGAATCCCTCATACGAAGTATAAACGGCAAAAGGCACAGAGCAGATGATAACTTTTTCTCCTCTCTCTCTCTCTCCATCTCACTATTGGGCATAAATATCCTAAGGATATTTAAAGTTATCTTAAGAAAAGAGCAAAACTGCAGAACTCCAACAATAATTTGAAACAGAAAATTCTTAACTACCAAAGTCTTATAGTCACAAAAAGCCTAGGAGGATAAGTGTGGGGAGGATTCGTAAATTGCCTTGTTCGTCGACAAATAATACAACAATACAAGAAATAATGCAAAAGAACAAATAAGATAAACATTTTTTCGGAAACAAGTAAATAATGCAATTTATTAAATATGCATAAGAACAACAACTAGGCAAGTAAGAAAAGGATGAATGGACTTAAAGTTTTACTCCTTACTTGGCACAGTTGTTGAAAGTCATAGCGAAACATGTCGTGCAAAATTTCATTCCAATCGGATAAGAATTGCGCCCTCTAGAGGCTCAAGAAGTCAAGACCCAAGATCGGTTTATATGGCAGCTATATCAAAACATGGACCGATATGGCCCATTTACAATCCCAACCAATCTACACTAATAAGAAGTATTTGTGTAAAATTTCAAGCGGCTAGCTTTACTCCTTCGAAAGTAAGCGTGCTTTGGACAGACAGACGGACGGACATGGCTAGAGCGACATAAAATGTCACGACGATCAAGAATATATATATACTTTATAGCGTCTCAGACGAATCAGATGGCAGAGTTTGAGCCCTCTGTGAAAATAGGGTACTACATTTTTTGATATTCGAAGGGGGGCGGACCCTCCCCCTTACCCCAATTTTCAAAATTGCCAAATCTCGGAAATGGGTGTACCGATTTAAGCAAAATTTTGTATGCCTCCCAATGGTACCCCCAAACACACAAAATTGGTATGAAACTTTAGGGTCATATAACTTGGGGGGACGCCCCATCGCAAAACCCACCCGAACGGACATGTTTAACGATTGCGTCAATATGGGTATCAAATGAAAGGTATTTAAGAGTAGAGTACGAAATTGGTATAAAAATTTCACCCATAGTGTTCGGGGAAGTCCCTTACCCCCATGAAAACCCCAACAGGTCACATTCGCCGTTTTGGGCAATATGCGTATCAAATGAAAGATATTTAAGAGTAGAATACGAACTTGGTATACAAATTTCACCCAAAATGTTCGGGAGGTCCCCATCCCCAAAAAACCCAATGAAAGGTGTTTAGAAGTTAAGAACAATGTCTACGGGGTCTCCACAACCCCAAAACTGACATGAATGTTCAACGTCACAAAATGGGTATCAAATGAAAGGTCTTTGGGAGTTGACTCCGAATCTGTTATACACTTTTGGGACAAAGTCCGGGACCGGCCAACCCATTAAACATCCTTCAATTGCACATGTAGTTCGATCGGGATAGTTTGGGAATTAAAACAAAGGTCTACGGGAGTAGAGTTCGAAACTAATAATGAAATAAGGTTTCAAGTATCTGGGTCACTACCTATCGTTCAACAGGACATGTATATCGCGTAAATAAAGAATTCAGATAAATTGTCTTTCGGGTCTTAGCACCGGGGGGAGGGACCCTCTCCCCTCAATAGAAACAACACCAAACAGTCATGTTGGAAGACTGAGAACAAATTGTTCACAAATGAAAGGGCGTGTCAGAGGGCAATCCCCCTCCGACTATCCTACTCAAAAAAAGGAATTAAAATAATATATGAAGGCCGATCAGGATAGAATGGGACAGCAATAAAGGGTCTTTGGTAAAAGAGTTCACTTTTTACCCTCAAATTGGGATAAACACAGGACGATCTACGGATCTTTAACAATGTGCTTTCCCAAGTGGTAGCGTTGAAATAAGAATTTGGACGTAAATAACGAACAAAAAAAAAAAATTAGTGTGGATCTGAACGAAATCCGAAGCGTATTATGAGGATTAAACAAAATCGTGCTCTATCGCGATTCTAATATTATTTCAGATTCTGCCACCTCAACTCCCTTCAAACCGGCCCTGTTTGCCTACTAAATAATGCCTAATAAATAATGGTATTTGATAGTAGAGAACGAAAATGAATGAAATGATTTTGAGGCCAAATGTTTGGGATCGTCTCACCCCATAAACCAATGGCAATTGGGGCAAAAATAAAAGGAATTTGTGAGTAGAGCACGATGCTGATGCTTTTCAGGGCTAATTGTGTGGATGGCCGCTCCATTCTCTACATACCCCTCAAACTGGAAATGTTAGTTAACTATGGCAAAAGGGGCTCAAATCTGATATATGTTATATGGCCAAGGATTTCAGGGACACCTCATCATATGAACTCCCCCTAAAGAAAATATGTATATTTGCTCTAGAGGCAAAATTTGGCTCTCGCCCGGGCCTTTTACATTTATTTTTTTAAAGACAAAATTTCAAAGAACTTTGTTGAGATTTTTTCTAAAGACAAACAACTTTTCAAGTTCTTGCCTGTTAGGCCGAAAATAAGTAAATTTTACAATTTTTGTTTGTTTCTCTTTCGAGATGAGCTCAATGATCGAAAATTTTTGCTTTGCAAATGGAAAAAGGAAAGCTAGAGATCGCAACGCACACTAACCACTATGGGACGCGTTTGGTAATTTGGTATAGAATTACTCATCCGCCAATTAAGGTGTGAAGGCTTCAAGGGCCGTACGTTGGTAAGTTGAACTTACACCGAATTTATTATGAAAAATGCCTCTATGATATAAATACCAGATTAATCACGCTCGACAACCCTGTCTTATAGCTGTACTTTTCCCAATGCATGTGTTTCTGTGTAATGACAGATTTTTTGTCTACACAAATTACACTACTCCCATGGTGTACACATGATTCTGTGCATCTGTTGGAAGTTGTATTGATGGCTTCAAAAACGACACAACGTGAGCGTGTGTAAATGTCTCGCTCCGGTGGAGGTTTATTTGGATGACCTCAATCATTGGTCCTCCAATAAATGGGCTTCTTGGGAGTGATTCATGGTATCCTCGTCCGCTCCGTTCTTCAGGTTGCATTGACTTTCTTGTCACTGCACTGCCTGATGTTTCGCTGTCTCGCTCCGGCGGAGGTTTATTTGGATAACCTCAATCATTGGTCCTCCAATAAATGGGCTTCTTGGGAGTGATTGATGATCTCGTCGTCCGCTCTCTGTTCTTCAGGTTGCATTGAGTTTCTTGTCACTGCACTGCCTGATGTTTCAGTATAAGGTTCTTTGCCTATTCTTGTCTTACGAATATTATTAACGTCGGTAATGGTTCCATCGTCGGTTCCCAGGTCGTTGCGCTGTATTGAGTTTCCCGTCCCTGTGTTGTCTGATTATTCAATATTCCTATCCTAGTCTCCCAAATCTTGAGTAAAAGAGCTTCTACTCCTACTTCTCCTACTCCCAGGTGATTGTCCCATCGTCCGCTCCCTGTTCTTCAGGTTGCATTGACTTTCCTATCACTGCACTGCCTGATGTTTCAGTATTAGCTTCTCTGCCCGTCCTAGTCTCCGAATAAAGTCGGAAATGGTTCCATCGTCGGGTCCTTGTTTGTTAGGCTGTGTTGAGTCTCTTACTCCCGCACTGCCAAATGTTTTTATATTAGGATCTTGGCTTATGTAGTCTTCTTCTTATTTGGGGCAGCCGGTGATAATCTCGTCGTCAACCCCCTGTTTGTTAGGCGGTATTGAGTCACCTGCCACGGCACGGCCTGATATCTCAATATGAGGATTTTTGCCTATCCTATACTTCCCAATCTTGAAAATGACACCCTTGCTCCCGTAGTGCGTCCTTAAGTCTTAGCCAAACTTGTCACAGAGACTTGATCAATGCCAACCACAAGGATAGTTCCTTCCTCCTTCTCTTTCCCGTGGAAGGCCTCCCACTTTTCTGCGACCATACCTTGGTTTTGCTTACCCAAGTATCCCAACATGCGTTCCGTCGCATATTTGTCCATAGGTAGGGGATGTCCATACTTCTCACTAGGTTGAGCTTTGTGCTCTCCCAGGGAGCGTGGATACATCCGACAAGCTTTTTGACGGTATCAATACATTCCGCCGACGCAAAACGCTGCGTAGTGATGTCCCCTCTATACTCGCATCTCATTATTTGTATGGGTGGACCCTCTACAGACTTCCTCACAGATCCTCCACTCGGGACCAATGATCTGGTGGAATACCACCGGATGCACCGCCAATATTGATGATTGCATAAGTCAGCTCATCTCTATTGTGCTTCCTTGCCACTCCGGCGTAGGAGGGCGGCTCCTTACCATTCTTAGGGCCTAGCGCGCTTCCTTCGTTCCTGTTCCGACTTTGTCTCCCTCCGCAGGACAGGGAAAGAGTGCGGGCTTGGTTTTCCCAGAGTATTTGAAAGTGGGTAACGCATTTTCATCTTCAGCATCTTAGCATTCTTACACTTTTCGGGAGATCTGATTCGCAGCTCATTATTTGTAGGAGTGGATCCTCTACAGATCCTCCACTCGGGACCAATGATCTGGTGGAATACTGCCGGATGCACCGTCAATATTGATGACTGCATAAGTCAGCTCATCTCTATTGTGCTTCCTTGCCACTCCGGCGTAGGAGGGCGGCTCCTTACCATTCTTAGGGCCTAGCGCGCTTCCTTCGTTCCTGTTCCGACTTTGTCTCCCTCCGCAGGACAGGGAAAGAGGGCTGGCTTGGTTTTCCCAGAGTATTTGAAAGCGGGTAACGCATTTTCATCTTCGGCATTTCAGCATTCTTACACTTTTCGGGAGATCTGATTCTCTTTTCAGCTTTCGTAAAGGAGCTTGGAATATCAGTTCTATCCCTTCCAGAATCCTGCACTTTCGCTCGATTGCGTTGCCGGTGCATACTCTTCTGTCTCCTTCGTCGTGCCCCGGATCGCTTTCTAGGTCTGCTTAGCAAAGCCATCGCTCAATTCTGCCCCCATCTCGCTGCCCTCATCTCTCGATTCCGCTGCGATGACTGTTGTCGGAAACACCACCTTTCTTTACTTAAAGGTTGAGGATGAACTGTAAATCCCTCTGGCTTATCCGTATCTTCCTTATTTGTCTCGAAAGAGAAACAAAGAGAAACTTTTTTAATGAAAAAATTTTCCAGAAAAAAACCACTTGATTGATTCAAATGCGAAATAACATCTCATTGTAGGCGATGGGACCTTTCCCTTGCACTGGAAGAGTTCGAATGTCTTTTTGCTCGCCTCCATATGTTTTTCATACATCCTCACCAGCTGCTTCCACTTCGTCAAGATGCGCCTGTATTCCCATGTGACTCAATTAGATGTCCAAGACGTCTTCCTGCTTTCAGTATTCACCTCGTCCATGATTTCCTCATAGGATTTTCGCTGTCTTTTCGACCGCCTCTTTACATGGGTGTCTCTCGTACATGTCCTTAACTCCAACCCCGTTACCCGAAAGGTTTGTCATGTTTTCCACATTTATGGTTAGAAAACCCCAGGCCCGGTTTCGCTTCCCCGAAAGGGAGGACCAGGAGGCAAATGCTGTGTTTGACTTGTATGAGACCTCGGGCTTCACAAATGGCTTCAGAATGTCCTTCCGATCGTCTACTTATATTGCAGTTCCTCGCCCATGTCCTTAAATCCAAGCCCTTTGTCTCGAAAAGTTTGTCGTGTTTTTCGCATTTTCCACGTTTATGGTTAGTAAATTCCAGTCCCGTTCCCTTCCGGGAAAGCGAGTCCCTGACTCGATCCTGACGGCTATTGGATGGAGTCAGGGACAAGACTGAGGGTTAACTCCGGGATACTCAACCCCCCCGGAAGGGAGCAGTAGTAGGTGGATGCTGTGTTCAAGTTGGATGAGACCTCGGGCTTCACAGACGGCTTCAGAATGTCATTCCGATCGTCTCCTTATATTGCAGTTCCTCGCCCATGTCCTTAAATCCAAGCCCTATGTCTCGAAAAGTTAGTCGTGTTTTTCGCATTTTCCACGTTTATGGTTAGTAAATTCCAGTACCGTTCCCTTCCGGGAAAGCGAGTCCCTGACTCTATCCTGACGGCTCCCGGATGGAGTCAGGGACGAGACTGAGGGTTAATTCCGGGATACTCAACATCAGTCATGCACAATCTTTCATGAGAGATCTGTGCCATACATTGGCCGCAAAAGTGATCCGTAGGATGGACCTGCCACTTTCGAAACTCTGGATATTCGTGAACAGTATGGCGGTCTTCATGGCCTTGAATTCGTGGCTATGAGGTCGAGTTGTGTGAGGGATGGTTTTGGACCCCTGAACGGGCCCTGAGTCCCGGAATACATTAGTGTCGTAGGAAATCAGAAAGCGGACGAGTATGCCATGTGGGAATCTTCCACGGCAGGCATAGGCTTTTCATCCTAGGTAGGCGGTTCTTCTCTGATCTCGGCAAACTTGCTGCTGTGTCCTTGAGGAGTCTCCTCAGATACTTGGATAGACGGGTTTTGATAAGAAACGCGCTGTCGTGCATGCATAGACGCGGAACACCAATGTTTGGCACTTGGCAAATGAATACTTGTGGGAGAGTTTAAGCTCCGAGAAATCACTCACCTAGGGGAGGGATGGATAGGCGCTTAATCCCAATCTACATTCATTTTCTTCATTTTCCTCCCATAGGAAGGAGCGAGGGGCAGTATTTTTCATCATTATGATTTATTTTTAACCAGGTCTTCCTTTTTCCTATTCTTGCTAGGGTGAGCCATATGCACCGAACTGACCTCCACTTGAACTCGCCTTTCGGGTTGGGCTACTCATTCAACCTAAACCTAAACCCCAAGGCGCTTACTGGCAAAGAGTCCGTTGTCTAATTTCCCCTTATCCCACTGTGGGTCGGAACAAAATGATGGCCACTGTGCCGTATGAAGTTTAAACGTTAGTCACATTTTGGCAATCCATATCAACCTTTGATTTAACCGCGCTGTGTGTTATCGTCTCTATAGCGATTTGACTATCTGCGCCAACGTTTACAACTGCAGGTCTCGTATAAGCAAAATATCAGTTCAGGCATTCCGTAATCGCTGTGGCCTTACATTGAAGAAAGGTAGGTAGGCGATGGCAGAGCTAGGTCTTTAATACAATGTAGACAATTATTCAGGTTCTCTCCCACAGCGAGCTTTACGTAAATCAATACCTTGCAGGTGACATATAGCAAAGGCTAATCTTTCTGCCTCCTTGAGATTCGGATCTTTGAATAGACTGCCATTGTTGTTGAAGGTAATCGTTCTGTTCCATCCCTTTTCTCCATGGGCAAATCGAATATGAGACAATGGTACGCCCTGACTAATTTGAACCATGAAAAATTAGTCTTTTATGAATCTAATAATTTTATTTGGCTAGAAAAAATACGCCTTTTATTGGTTTAAGAAATCTAAACGAAAAATCAATCCAAATTGAAAAAAATTAAAAAAAAAATGTCATGTCCTAGAGATTTGTATTGTAGAAACTATCCAAATCCTGTTTATGAAAGCCCTCAACCATTTCTATTTAACATCATTCACTTACTTACTGACGACACGAAATATAACGTCGATGACATTAACACGTACCACCTTAGCACTTAGTTAGGCACCTAGTCAAGACCACACAATGGGCATAATTTTTATTTTCTTCTCGTGTTACCTTGCAACGGTAGTTTGGGCGCACGTGTAACCCTCGCCTTATGCTATGTATGTATGTATGTATGTATGTATGTGTATGTCAATGGGATGGATGTAAACAAAACACACCTGCCTTAAAGTGAGTGAGCAAATATTCCAACAGCATTGGCATTCACAAAATTCAATATTATGAGCCAAAGTGTATTGGCGTTTATTTGAAAACTGAAATGACTTTTCCAGCCACCGCAAACAAACATCCAATCAAACTCATAACGAGCAGCACTCACGAACATATAGTAATATTTGGTGGATGGCAAAAGCATCAGAAATTGATGAAATGTCCAGGTCAAATTTAAATTCAGTCCTTAAAGAAAAATTTTGCTAAATTTTAAGCCACAGTGCGACACGTCTTGGGGAAGACGTTTTTACAAGGCAAAGTAGCTCACAAATGTCGCCAGCATAAGGAGGGGATAATCACCCCCGAAACGCTTGTTTTATGATGTTCTCACCAGGATTCGAACCCAGGCGTTCAGCGTCATGGACTGACATGCTAAGCTCTATAAACCTGAAACACTTGTTTTATGATGGTCTCACCAGGATTCGAACCTAAGATTTTAGCGTCATAGACTGACATGCTAACTTCTACTCTACGGTGGCCTCCTGTCCTCTTGGGTTATTTTATTTTGGGGTGGGGCTGCTTTGCTACTTCCAATGACATTTATTTGCATTCATAGCGTACCTACCCCATTTTCTGGGTCAAAACCCCATTAAAAACAAGTAAAATCCACGTGATTTTTGAAACCTTCAGTGCGGACTTAAACTATACCTGGGTGGACTAAGGGGCTATTCTGTGCCTATTATTTAACTCTTTAGTGGTCCAATTGGCCTATATGCCAATTTAGAGGTGTCTCTTAGTGGTGGTGACAGCTTTGAATATAGTTGGGCCACATGTTTTGCCAGATTCGACCTTCTCCTCAAAATAGCTTTCATTTGATACCCATATTGTCGTAATCGGTATATATGTCCGCCAGGGTGGGTTTTGAGGTCGGGCGTTCCCCCTGTTTGTTGGATTTAAATTGTTCTACATATTCCGGGTTTGTTTTTTTTTTTTTGCTTAAAGGTCAAACAACATTTCTCTTAAATAGGTAAATGACCTTTTTGAAAATTGTAGAAAGGGTAGGGTACGGCCCAGCTTAAATTGGGTCCAAATTCTGCATTTTGCGAAAACTTCAGGAAAATCGGTTCTAATATTTCTGATTTAATACGAAATAAGTAAAAAGGCGTGAAGTTCGGCCGGGCCGAACTTTGGATACCCACCACCTTGGGTATTTATGTAAACCATCTCTCGCCATAATCCGTTGAAAAATGCATAATGTATGCTCCCATAGCAGCTTTATCGAAATATGGTACTATTTGGACCAAATTCGACACGGATATTAAGAGGTCTAATAAGTACAAGTCATTGTTAAATTTTTGGTCTTTTTGGTAGCCATATCCAAATATAGACCGATTTGAACCATATAAGACATGGATGTCGAAAAGCCTAACATAAGTCACTGTGTCAAATTTCAGCGAAATCGTATTATAAATGTGCATTTTATGGGATCAAGACTTTAAATCGAGAAATCGGTCTATATGGCAGCTATATCCAAATTTGAACCGAACTGGGCCAAATTCAAGAAAGGTGTTGAAGGTCCTAACTCAACTCACTGTCCCAAATTTCGGCGAAATCGGACAATAAATATGGCTTTTATGGGCCTAAGACCTTAAATTGAGAGATCGGTCTATATGACAGCTATATCCAAATCTGTACCTTTATATGCCATATTCCAGGAAGACGTCGAGGGGCCTAACATAAATCTTTGTCCCAAATTTCGGCGACATCGGACTATAAATGCGATTTTTATTGACCCAAAACCTTAAATCCAGAGATCAGTCTATATAACAGCTATATACAAATCTGGACCGATCTAGGCCAAATTATTACGGATGCTGACTAAGAAGGGATTTGAACCCCTTTGCTATGCAAACGATGTTATAAAACTTCTAAGGGGTAAGCATCCAAACCAGATATGCAGAAGTGCCGAAAGGGTCTTGCATATGGCATATGACTGGGCTAGACCCAGGGGTCTCCATATTAACCCAGAGAAGACTGAAGCATGCCTGTTCCCGAGGAAGACGAAGCTGGGTCAATAAAACGATTTCCATATCTAACAAGGTCAAATACTTAGGAGTGCTCTTGGATAGGAAACTTAAATGGAAGTGTCACATTCAGGAGCATACTGAGAAGGCTCACAGATGTTGGGCACCACCATAAATTACGGACGGTGACTGAGGTGGGATTTGAACCCATCGGCTATGCATACGATGTTATAATACTTCTTAAGGATAAGATACGAACATGCTATGCAGAAGGGCCAAACGGGTCTTGCATGTGGAATATGACTGTGCTAGATCCAGGGGTCTCAATATTAACCCAGAGAAGACTGAAGCATACATGTTCACGAGAAAGACGAAGGTGGGTCAGAAAAACGATTTCCATATCTGACAAGGTTAAATAGTTAGGAGTGATCTTGGATAGGAAACTGAATTGACAGTCTCACATTCAGGAACGTACAGTACGGATGTTGGGCACTATGCACACGGGCCGTAGACTCGATATGGGGCCTGAATCCAAGGATAGTCCACTGGCTCTACAGGAGCATGATTAGACCAATACTTACCTACTCCTCAGTAGTTTGGTGGACTGCTATGGAGAAAAAGTGCAACATAAGGACCATAGAACAGGCTCAGTGAACATGTTGTCTTGGAATAGGATGAATGATGAGGACCAAGCCCACTATGGCACAGGAAACTATTCTAGATATCCGACATATAGATTAAGTGTGAGACAGCCATTGCGGCTATGAGACTTAAGGCGATAGGAGCATGGGTTGAGGATGGGAGCAGCTCATACCATCGCGGTATAATCGAGGTGACGATAGGAAACCTGAAAGGAAGGGAAGAGGTTTCCGATCGGATAACTGAGACAACTTTTGAGGTCAAGTGCAAGGCACTGCTGCCAGCGACGCAGTCTTGGACTGATGGGACCCTAGTAGTGTCATCTGGAAAATCATGTTACAGGGATGGATCAATGCCAGAGGACTTAGTGGGCCTGGCGGTCTACATTGAGAACTCAGGGACTGAGATCTTTTTTAGATTGCTTGACCATAATACGGTCGTGCAGGCGGAGATCCGGGCAATCACGGAAAGCGTGAGGTGGTGTGGTACAAACGATGGAGGATGTCGAGTGTGGACATCTTTATGGACAGTAAAATGGCCACCGTAGCGTTAACATATCCGCCTATGAACGCTTCGGTTCGAATCCTGGCAAGACTATTAGAAAAAACATTTTCCAGCAGTGGTTTTCCCCACCTAATGCTAGCAATACGGCTACAAAAAGGAGGCCCCTTATCATTGAGTTTCAAACTTGAATCGGGCTGCACTCATTGATATGTGAGAAGTAAGCCCCTGTTCCTTAGTGGAATATTTCATGGGCTAAATTTACAAAATGGCCATGGCCACGGTAAGGTCACGAACAGTCTTGCAGCGTATGAAGGAGATTAACGCCTTCCCTGAAGATGGCAATATCCGCATCGTTTCGGTGCCGGGCCATAAAGGAGTAAGGGGGAATCAAAGGGCAGATCAGGTCAGAGGACTTCCGTCAATAAACTTAGTTATCCCGAAGCCTTTCGGATCGACGCAGTCCGAGTTAAGGGTGTGGGCGACGAACGCGCATGACACACTGTGGAACAGTGAAACAGTCGGTAGGACGACGAAAATCCCATGGGGTGATCCGGATCGTGAGAGGACAAGGCTATTACTGAAAGTAGGTAAGAAGGAGGTTATTATAGCTTTAGGTACCAAAACAGGACACACAGTAGCGGAAAAGATGATGAGGCGCATTGGCGCATTTCCTATGTCATTGCCCGGCTTTCGCGGCAAAATGACACCGGTACTAAGGTGGGGACATAATACCAGACATGAGCCAAGTTAGGGAGTGTTATGGAAAACAATTAAGGATTTTGTAAGTAGCATGGGATTTCTAACTTAAAATTTTCTTTTAAGAGGTTACTTTTTAGTTTTTAGAGCGCACAACAAGCCAATTACTGGCTTAGGTGTATGTCCATTGTGGCATGGGGCGGATTAATATCTGGATACTCTTTTCAAACTAACCTAACGTGTATCTGTTTAGATACCGATTCGGATCATATTTAACACAGATGTTGATAGTCATAACAGAGTCTTTGTGTCAGATTCCAGCCAAATCAGATGAAAATTGAGGCTTCTAGGGGCTCAAGAAGTCAAATCCGAGCATCGGTTTACATGGGGCTAAAATAGTTTTTAGAATGATATGGACCATACTTGGCTCAGATGTTGGAAGTCATAACAGAAGTCTTTGTGCCAAATTTCAGCCAAATCAGATTGAGAAGATTGAGGCTTCTACATGCTCAATCAAATTAGGGTACCGGTTTATACTTGGGCTACATCAGTTTACGTGCCAAATCGGATCATACTCAGCACGGATGTTGGAAGTTCAAACAGAAGTCTTTGTACCATATTTCAGCCAGTTTGGGTTAAAATTGAGGTTTGTTTGGGCTCAAAAAGTCAAATCCAAGGATCGATGTATATGGGGGCTATATCTGTTTATAGACCGATTCAGATCCCACTTAGCATGGATATTGGAAGTCATAACACAAGTCTTTGACCCAAATTTCAGCCAAATCGGATGAAACTTAAGGCTTCTAAGGGCTTAAGAAGTCAAATCCGGGAATCGGTTTATATGGGGGTTATATCTGTTTATAGACTGGTTCGGATCATGCTTGGGATGAATGTTAAAAGTCATAACAGAAGTCTTTGTTCGAAATTTTCGCCAAATCGGGTGAAAATTGAGGCTTGTGGTGGCTCAAGTCAAGTCCAATCGTGGGATCGGTTTAAATGGGGGCTATATCCAAATCTAAACCGATATGGCCCATTTACAATCCCCAACGATCTACATCAATAAGAAGTATATGTGGAATACTTCAAGTGGATAGCACTACACCTTCAACCGCTATAGGGATTTCGACAGACGGACGGACGGACATGGCTAGGTAGACACAGAATGTCGTAACGATCCCGAACATATACAATTTATGGGGTCGCAGATCAATATTTCGAGGTTTTACGAACGGAATGACTAGATTAGTATGCCGCCATCCTCTGGTGGTAGGCCTAACTGACCACCATGGATCGCATTTGTCAAATTCTTGCCGGTATCACTTTATAGGCAAACAAAGGGTAATGGAGAAGAATGGCTTTGCTATTGTAGCCTTATTAGCTTATGGACCAATTCGGACCTAACTTGCTTTGGATGTTTGAGACAAAAATAGAAGTCATTATGCAAAATTTCAGCCGAATCGTATAGGAACTGTGACCCAAAGGCGATCAAGGATTAAAACCGAAAAATTTGTTAATATGGGAGCTATATCAGGTTATGGACCGATTAAGATCATATGACAGGAGAAGTCGTACACATTTTCAGCCATATTGGATGAGGCTCACGAAGTCATGATCCGAAATCGGTTTCCATTGCAGCTATATCGGGTTATGAACCGATTTAGACCATACTTTGAATAGCTGGTGGAAATCAAAACGAAAAACTTCAAAACAAATTTCAGCTAAACAGGATTAGAATTTCGCACTCTAGAGGCTCAAGAATTCAATATACCATATCGGTGTATATAGCAGCTATATCAAAACATAGACCGATTTGGCCCATTTACAATCCCAACTAACCAACACTAATAGGAAGTATTTGTGCGAAATTTCAAGCGTCTAGCTTTATTCTTTCGAAAGTTAGAGTGATTTCGACACGCGGAAGGACGGAAAGAAGGAAGGACGGACAAGGTTAAATCAACTTAGAATGACCAGATGATCAATTATATTGGGTTGCCCAAAAAGTAATTGCGGATTTTTCATATAGTCGGCGTTGACAAATTTTTCCACAGCTTGTGACTCTGTAATTGCATTCTTTCTTCTGTCAGTAATCAGCTGTTACTTTTAGCTTGCTTTAGAAAAAAAGCGAAAAAAAGTATATTTGATTAAAGTTCATTCTAAGTTTTATTAAAAATGCATTTACTTTCTTTTAAAAAATCCGCAATTACTTTTTGGGCAAACCAATATATATACTCTGTTCAGTCTCAGATCAATATTTCCATATGTTACACAGGGAATGACGAAGTCATTATACCCCCTTCCTATTGTGAAAGGTATAAGAAATTGTCCATATTTGAAATTCATTGAAAACTTTTTACATAAATTTATATCAAATTTTGTACCGGCACCTTGTGTCGAATTTTCTTTACCACATATATGATGTGTTTATGAATGTCTTTGAAACACCCAAATCATCATGGGCATCATCATCATCATCAGTCAGTCAGTCAGTCAATGGCATCACAGTCATCATAGTCAGCGGCAGTGGCACACATGGAGTGATATGCCTTTTTGCTAGATACGAATGGAGCACATAAAATATTTCTGACTATTGAGAATGAAATAAAAGCACATATCACTGAGGGGAAAAAAGCATAGTCTTAGGGGAGGCAATGCTCCCAGGAGGTGTCTAACCATGATCCTGCAGCAACTCGAGGAGGTGACTGCTGCTCTAGATCCTACACCACCAGCTTTTGGCCAATGATGACGATGAGCTTTAGATTTTTGATGAGCAATGCTATCATAACAAAATGTTGGTGTTTGCTACAACTGAAAAAAACATCGAACAGTAACATCGATATGAGCATCACAGGCAGCACCCCATGTGAATACACATAGAAATAAAATTTTTGATTTGAAGCAGATTCTGTTACTCCCCATGTTCACAGTTTCTTTTTTATCGTCTGTTATCACTTCTCATTCTGGGTTCAATCAATTTTTTGACTTTTATAGAGCGAAAATGGTTATATGGCCACTTCGCATTCCTCCCCCCCCCCCCCCCCCCCCCCCCCCGACTTTCTAGTTCCCAAGGATTTTGTAGTTTGAAAGGTTAAGATAACACTGCCAATGATATGATTGAGCAGAAAATGGAATTATTTCCATGAGGAGATAAAAAAAAAAAACTCTCAGCCATAAATTGAAGCCAAAAAATTTGAGGCATCTATAGAATTGAATTGCCCCCGAAAAAAAAACAAAACTCTTCATCAGAGAAAGAGTTTGTCTATCAATAATGATTTGCCTTTTCAGGATGGCTAAACAAAGGTGAGATGGGGAAATTCTTTCTTTCTATGTTTCATGTTCATGGTATGGTGCAATGCAAAAGTATGCTAAGGCCTTAAATTTAAGGAAGGTGGGTTTTTTTGGAACTAAAAACCCGTGGGGTCAAGAGCTAGCAGTTTTTTTTTTCAAATTCAATTTCAATGACAGATGGATAAACTTTAAGTTTTTAAAGAGACCTTTCAGTAAAGTAGAGAACATTTATTCCACAAGCACAACTATTGGGTTGCCCAAAAAGTAAATGCGGATTTTTTAAAAGAAAGTAAATGCATTTTTAATAAAACTTGGAATGAACTTTAATCAAATATACTTTTTTACACTTTTTTTCTAAAGCAAGCTAAAAGTAACAGCTGAACAGAAGAAAGAATGCATCACAAGCTGTGAAAAAATTTGTCAACGCCGACTATATGAAAAATCCGCAATTACTTTTTTAAGCAACCCAATATATGAAAATTACAGAATTTTGAACAAATTTTGCCTTAACTTTGTGGCTTTTGGCTTTCAAATGGCTTTATTACAAGCATCTATTAGCTTGATTTGCATTTCATCCAATCGCTGTGAATCCATGCTTTGGAAATTATGATTGTCATGTGATAACAAGGGAATGATGGTTCTCGTGTGTTTTTGACACTTCAAATGAGCGCATTACTCGATAGTTGGCCCATAAACAATGATACCAACTTCAATATAAAGGAAATTCAGTTTTGACTTAAAAACCTTAAGGATTTCAAATGCCAACAAGGCCAGAGAATCAATTACCCAAAAAATATTTGCTTAAGCCATACAACTTGAATATAGTCAAAAGGCAAATCAAGGTGGTTTTTACCAAAAGTAAAATTTAAAACAAAATTTAAAATTTTCAATATTTGCATGTGGGATTAGATTTAAAAGGCAGTCTGAATCCGACTCTAAGAACATCTGAGTTTTCAGCCATTGTGATACCACAGGAACCTCCCAAAAATTGGCCTATGTTCACAACCCATTGTAGAGACAAGTTCTCAAAGAAATGAGGACATAGGGTGGAACTCATTTTGACTGCCAGTGCGGGACACACACCCAGCAGATGTTTTAAAGTCTTTCATCGTAATCCTCAGAAGTATTGGGTTGCCCAAAAAGTAGTTGCGGATTTTTCATATAGTCGGCGTTGACAAATTTTTTCACAGCTTGTCTCTCTGTAATTGCATTCTTTCTTCTGTCAGTTATCAGCTGTTACTTTTAGCTTGCTTTAGAAAAAATTGTAAAAAAGTATATTTTATTAAAGTTCATTCTAAGTTTTATTAAAAATGCATTAACTTTCTTTTAAAAAACCCGCAATTACTTTTTGGGCAACCCGATAGTTTCTTTTTGCTTTTGCTTTAATTGGCTATGACAGAACATTTGACTCACTAGCCGAAAGTAGGATAGCGTTCCAAGCGCCTCCATCTTCTGCGCTCATTCTAAAATCTCTGACACCAAGTTTCGAGAAGTCTCCCACCACTTGATCTTTCCATAGGACTTTTGGCCTCCCCGGTTTGTGTGTACCACCGTGTTTGCCTTCAAAAGACTTCTTTGCTGGAGCTTCTTCATCCATTCTGACAACATGACCTAGCCAACGCAGCCGTTGTATTTTGATGCGTGTAACTATGCTATCGTCGTCAAATAGCTCATACAGGTCGCGGTTCATACGTCGCCTATATTCTCCGCTAAGACAACGGCAATGGCTGAAAAGTCTTCTAACCAAAGACGAAACGCGTTCCATAGTGGTTGGTGTGTGTTGCTATCTTTGGCTTTCCTTTTCCAGTTGCATCTCCGATCATTGAGCTCGTCTCGAAAGAGAAACAAACAAGAAGTATCTTTCTCTCAAATACTCCAAGCACTGCCTCATCTGCTTTCACAAGTACCCATGCCTCAGAACCATATAAGGCATGCCTGGCGAGTGGTGGCCTTGTTTCTAAACTGGTCACTTAATCCAAAGTAGCATCTGCATTATTTTTCGCTTTATCTCAAAACTGGTGTCATTCGTTTCGGTTACAGCGATGCCGAGGTAGATAAAGTTGTTGCCTATCTCAAAGTTGTGGTTTACTACTTTCTCCAATTTCTTTATCTGCTCGGTTGTACAAGGCGTTTTGGAAGTTGAAACCATCCATTTTGCCTTATCTCCCTTTACTGCCAGACCCAATTTCACTCTCTCTTCTTCATTCTCTTTCTCTTAACTGCAAAAGTCGTTACTTGCAACGTTAAATCTATCAGTATATTTTCGAGGCCTGGAGGCCACCGTAGCGCAGAGGTTAGCATGTCCGCCTATGACGCTGTACGCCTGGGTTCGAATCCTGGCGAGACCATCAGAAAAAAATTTCAGCGGTGGTTTTCCCCTCCTAATGCTGGCAACATTTGTGAGGTACTATGCCATGTAAAACTTCTCTCCAAAGAGGTGTTGCACTGCGGCACGCCGTTCGGACTTGGCTATTAACAGCAGGCCCCTTATCATTGAGCTTAACAAAACTTAAATCGGACTGCACTCATTGATATGTGAGAAGTTTGCCCCTGTTCCTTAGTGGAATTTTCATGGGAAATTTAGTAATCTGGATTTGAAAAGGTCAACCGCTTTGC
Organism: Stomoxys calcitrans; assembly: GCF_963082655.1. Classification (NCBI taxonomy): domain Eukaryota; kingdom Metazoa; phylum Arthropoda; class Insecta; order Diptera; family Muscidae; genus Stomoxys; species Stomoxys calcitrans. Next base: position 89,038,443 of record NC_081553.1, read on the forward strand.
CGTCATTGGCCTGCCTGTCGAAAGCACGCTATCTTTCGAAGGAGTAAAGCTAGCCGCTTGAAATTTTGCACAAATACTTTTTATTAGTGTAGGTAGGTCGGGATTGTTAATAGGCCAAATCGGTCCATGTTTTGGGTCTTGGGTCTTGACTTCCTGAGCCCATAGAGCGCGCAATTCTCACCCGATTTGGCTGAAATTTCGCATGAGGTGTTTTGCTATGACTTCCAATAACTGTGCCAAGCATGGTTCAAATCGGTCCATGTTTTTATATAGCTGCCATATAAACCGATCTTGGGTCTTGACTTCTTGAGCCTCTAGAGGGCGCAATTCTCATCCGATTTGACTGATTTGAAATTTGAAATTTTTTGAAATTTTGCACGTGGTGTTTTGTTATGACTTTCAACAACTATGTTAAGTATGATTCAAATCGATTCATAATCTGGTATACCTGTCATATAAACCGATTTTGGATCTTGACTTCTTGAGCCTATAGAGCGAGCAATTCTCATCCGATTTGGCTGAAAGTGTGCTTGAGGTGTTTTGATATGACTTCTAATAACTGTGCCAAGTATGGTTTAAATCGGTCCATAACCTGATATAGCTGCCATATAAACCGATCGGGGATCTTGACTGCTTGAGCCTCTAGAGGGCGCAATTCTCATCCGATTTTGAAGATATTTTGTACAACGGCTTCTCTCATGACCTTCAACATACGTCTCTAATATGGTCTGAATCGATCAAAAGCTTGATACAGCTCCCATATAAACCGATCTCCCGATTTAGCTTCTTGAGCCCCTACAAGGCGCAATTCTTATACGAATGAACTGAAATATTACACAACGACTTGTACAATGTTCGGCATTCATTTATGGTCCGAATCGGACTAAAACTTGTTCAAATTCGGACCATGTCGAAAAGTGGCCGCAAATAGTTAAGGATGTTGCGAAGCACACCGGGCCTGTTGGTAAATAACAAAATTTTCCCGATTGAATGATGATGAGGATGTAAGCACAGTTTGCCTATTGTTCATGAATTCGCTTTTTGCTACTCCAATGCTTGATTGTAAACTTGAGAAAGTATTAAATCTAGTATACTCAGAATTGGTTGTTTTTCTGCCAGAATATTTGTTCTTTATTCTGCTGAATATTTTTATTTATTTTCTAAGCAGAAGAAGAATATGTCCTTGAAGTTGTTGCTCAGATTATTTGATTTCATTACCCTGTAGGTTATTTGCTTATGCAGAAGTGTAGAAATATGATAACGAAGTAAAAACATATAAAATAAGAAACTAAATAAACAAGAGAAACTTACAATCAGTGCTAGTTTAAAAATTCGTTGAGACAAAATTTAATGTTATTTTCTTTCAAAAAAGTTAAAGTTAAAGTTATAAGCTGTAATTGAAAGCTAGAAAATGTGGCATACTCCGAAATTGTTTTTCTGTTTTCCTATTGTGAGATTGTCATTCACAAATTTTACAAGATTATTCATTTCTATATTGAGTTATTATTCGATTACTTACAACACCTTGTCCTTGTTTACAACATTCACGTACCTGAAAAAAAGAAAATTACAATTAGAGTATGAAAATCAAATAATCAACATAAATTAATTAGAAACAAGTAAAAGTGTGGTAAGTTCGGACGGACCGAATCTTATATACCCACCATCAAGGAAAACAACCACATTAGGCAAACAAAGGATAAAAGAAAGCAATTGCTATGCTATTGGAGCTATAGCAAGTTATGGTCTGAGTCGGATTATAAATGAATTGAATGTTGGAAACGATATAAGAAGTCATTGTGTAGAATTTCAGCCTATAAGAATTGCGCCCTCTAGTGGCTGAAGAAGTCAAGATTCAAGATTGTTTAATATGGCAGCTATATCAGGTTATGAACCGATTCAGACCATATTTTACATGTATGTTGAATGTCATGGGACCAGCCGTCGTACAAAATTGCAGCCAAATCGGATGATAATAACGACATCTAGAGGCCTAAGAAGTCATGATCCCAGTCGGTTTATATGGAAGCTATATCAGATAATGTAGCGATTTTACTATACTTCGCAGAGTTGTTGGAAGTCATTACAAAACACCTTATGCAAAATTTCAGCCAAATCGGATTAGAATTGCGACCTCTAGTGGCTCAAGAACTCATGATTCAAGATCGGTTTATATGGAAGCTATATCAGATTATGTAGCGATTTTAACTATGCTTAGCACAGTTGTTAGAAGTCATAACAAAACACCTCATGCAAAATTTCAGCTAATTTGGATAAGAATTGCGCCCTCTAGTGGCTCAAGAAGTCAACATCCCAGATCGATTTACATGACAGCTATATCAGAATTGCGCCCTCTAGTGGCTCAAGAAGTCAACATCCGAGATCGATTATATGGCAGCTATATCAGGTTATGGACCGATTTCAACCATACATAGTACAGTTGTTGGCAAACACGTCATACCATATTTAATCCAAATCGGATAGGAATTGCGCCCTCTAGAGGCTCAAGAAGTCGAGACCCCAGATCAGTTTATATGACAGCTATATCAATTTATAAACCGATTTGAACCATACTTAGCACAGTTGTTGGAAGTCATAACAATACACCTCAATGAAAATTTAAGCTAAAACGGATGAGAATTGCGCCCTCTAGTGGCTCAAGAAATCAAAATCGGTTTATGTGGCAGCTAAATCAAGTTATGGACCGATTTAAACCATATTTAGCGCATCCGTTGAAAGTCATAACAAAACACCTCAGCCAAAACAATTTCAGCCAATTCGGATAAGAATTGCGCCCTCTAGTGGCTCAAGAAGTCAACATCCCAGATCGGTTTATGAGGCAGCTATATCAAGTTGTGGACCGATTTGAACCATACATAGTACAGTTGGTGGAAGTCATAGCAAAACACGTCACACCATATTTAATCAAAATCGGATAGAAATTGCGCCCTCTAGATGCTCAAGAAGTCAAGGCCCCAGATCGGTTTATATGACAGCTATATCAGTTTATGAACCGATTTGAACCATACTAAGCACAGTTGTTGGAAGTCATAACAAAACACATCGGATGAGAATTGCGCCCTCTAGTGGCCCAAGAAATCAAGATTCAAGATCAGTTTATATGGCAGCTATATCCAAACATGGACCGATATGACCTATTTACAATTCCAACCGACCTACACTAATAAGAAGTATTTGTGGAAAATTTCAAGCGGCTAGCTTTACTCCTTCGAAAGTTATCGCGCCTTTGACAGACAGACGGACATGGCCAGATCGACTTAAAATGTCATGACGATCAAGAATATATATACTTTATGGGGTCCTTGATGATCATTTCGAGTAGATACAAACAGAATGACGAAATCAGTAAACCCCTATCCTATGGTGGATGATATAAAAATACAACTTAAACCTACAAATTTGGCACCTAAAGTATTTTCTATTTTTATACCCTTCACCATGGGATGGAAGTACACTAATTTCGTCACTCTGTTTGTAAAAAATTGCAAATTTTGCCCATGAACATTCCACTAAGGAACAGGGCCAAACTTCTCACATATCAATGAATGCAGTCCGATTCAAGTTTAAGCTCAATGATAAGGGACCTCCCTTTTACAGCCGAGTCCGAACGGCGTGCCGCAGTACGACACCTCTTTGGAGAGAAGTTTTGCATGGCATAGTACCTCACAAATGTTGCCAGCATTAGGAGGGGGAAAACCACCGCTGAAAATTTTTTTCTGATGGTCTAGCCATGATGTCATGTCATAGGCGGACATGCTAACCCCTCAGTTTTGTGTGTAACACCTTAAAATATGCGTCTAAGAATCCATAAATTTTATATAGAGACTTGATCATCATAACATTTTATGTCGATCTAATAATGTCATTCCGTCCGCCCGTCCGCCGTCCGTTAGTCAGTCGAAAGCACGCTTACTTTTAAAGGAGTAAAGCCAGTCGCTTGAAATTGTGCACAAATACTTCTTATAAATGTGAGGCCACCGTAGCGCAGAGGTTAGCATGTCTGCCTATGACGCTGAACACCTGGGTTCGAATCCTGGCGAGACCATCAGAACAATTTTGCAGCGGTGGTTTTTCCCTCCTAATGCTGGCAACATTTGTGAGGTACTATGCCTTGTTAAACTTCTCTCCAAAGAGGAGTACTTCGGCACGCCGTTTGGACTATGCTATAAAAACGAGGCCCCTTATCATTGAGCTTAAAACTTGAATCGGACTGCACTCGTTGATATGTGAGAAGTTGACACCTGTCCCTTAGTGGAATGTTCATGGGCAAAATTAGCAAAGTTTGCAATTTGCTTTTTATAAGTGTAGGTCGGTTGGAATTGTAAATGGTCCATATCGGTCTATGTTTTGATACAGCTGCCATATAAACCGATCTTGGCTCTTGACTTCTTGGTCCTCTAGAGGGCGCAATTATTGTCCGATTTGACTAAAATTTTGCATGTGGTGTTTTGGTACCACTTTTCCAACAACTGTGTTAAGTATGATTAAAATCGGTTCATAATCTGATATTGCTGCCATATGAACCGATCTAGGATCTTAACTTTATGAGCCTCAAGAGGGCGCAATTCTCATCCGGTTTGGCTTAAATCGTCCGTTTGTCTCTCGAGAGCACGCTTACTTTTGAAGAAGTAAAGCTAGCCGCTTCGAAATTTGCACAAAAACTTCTTGCGAGTGAAGGTCGGTTTGGGTTGTAAATGGGCCATGTCGGTCCATGTTTTGACATAGCTGACTTATAAACCGATCTTGGGTCTTGACTTCGTCGGCCTCTAGAGGGCGCAATTATCGTCCGATTGGACAAAAAATTTGCACGCGCTAATTTGATATCACTTTCAACTATTGTGCTAAGTATGATTCAAATCGGTTCATAACCTGATGTAGCTGCCATATAAACAGATCTAGGGTCTTGACTTCTTGAGCCTGTATAGGGCGCAATTCTTATCCAATTTGGCTGTAATTTTGCACGCGTTGTTTTGGTATCACTTCCAACAAATGTGTTAAGTGTGGTTCAAATCGGTTTATTGACTTATATAGCTGCCATATAAACCGATCTGGGATCTTGACTTCTTGAGCCTCTATAGGGCGCAATTCTCATATGATTTGTCTGAGATTTTGCATGAAGTATTTTGTTTTGACTTTCAATAACTGTGCTAAGTATGGCGCAAATCGGTACATAATCTGATATAGCTGCCATATAAACCGATCTGGGATCTTGACTTCTTGATCAATTCATTTATGGTCCAAATCGGACTATAACTGCATATAGCTCCAATAACATAACATTTCTTATTCATTATTCTTTGTTTGCCTAAAAAGATATACCGCTCAAAGAACTCGACAAATGCGATCCATAGTGGAGGGTATATAAGATTCGTTGCGGCCGAACTAAGCAAGCTCTTTCTTGTTTTTTATCTTCACAATGACAAACCCATATTTATATGTCCTTTTTTCTTTTCAGGTAAGTTTCTCCCTCCCAAAACCAATTATAAGAATATTCAGTAAGTATAAATTCATTGGAATAAGTCTGCAATTACTCCATGCGTTGACATTTAGAATTACTAAAAAAAATCGGATTAGCTTCTTCAGATCCTTTAAATGAGAGAATAGGTTTATATAACAGATATATAATGTTTCATCAGGCAACCACAAACTGGCAGGCTACACATCTAAATGGTATCTTGTTATTTGGAAACACCCCATTTCCCAGAAGTTTAAAAAATGTATTTCAAAATTTGCTTGAAAATCACCATTGTAAATGTGGCTATTTTAAAAATTCCTAAAAATCACTTCAATCACTTCACAATAAATGAAACAAAAAATTAAATAGAATTATTTAAATTAAATTCTCTCTTATTCCGCTTAAAATATTAGCTTTGATTACTTGCCCCAGGCTAGAGAGAATATCCAAACAAAATAATGGCATCCCAAAGACCACTGGCACAATATACGCTTTTATCTAAATTTTCTAATTTTCCTCATTCCTTCGTCTACATTTTGCGATTTTTCGTTTTTTGCGACTTTAGCTAAGAGAACATCTTTTAATTATGTGCCAACAGCCTGAGAGAAGTTTGGCAGAAACCAAAAACGAAATGAAATGAAACTCCCTGTCACCCTGACAGGCGGCCAGGCGGTTCTAAGAAGCTTTTGATGTCAATCGTTGGAATTGTATTCAAGTGTCAGTCAGTCAGTCAGCCATTCATTCAGCAAGTGCTGAATGATGGCAGCAAACAATTGCACACTTTACATGAACGCCATCTTTACCTTCATCTAGGCAACTTCCATCGTCTGCTTTAACGCTCTTTGCAATTCTACGAGTACGTCCGGCGTAGTAAGAGCCAAACAATGACAGATTTTCTTAGAAAATTAATTTTTTTTTTTCGTTTTCATTATTAAAACAAACTTTGCAAAGAAAATTTAAATTAGCCAAGACAAAGAGAAACTGAAAGGTGATGATGGTGTTGATAGAGACAGTGGTAAGGGTAGTACCGGTCTTAGTGGTTACTGGCTAGGGTTGCCAATAAAACAAAAATTCTAGAAAATGTGGGTGTTGTTTGATTTTAATAGAAAAAATAGACGTAATTTCATTTTTGTACCCTCCACCATAGGATGGAGTATAATTAACGAAATGACAACTTTTTTTAATGTGTCGAAATATTGTTTTGAGACCTAACAAAGTATATAAATTCTTGTTCCTCTTGACACTCCAAATCGGGTAAGCCATGTCCTTCCGTCTATCTGTCTGTCGAAAGCGCGCTAACTTTCGAAGGAGTAAAGCTAGGAGCTTGAAATTTTGTGTGGGTCAGATGGGATTGTAAACGGGCCATATCGGTACATGTTTGATGCTATGGCTGTCATATAAACCAAACTGGGATCTTGACATCTTGAGCCGCCCTCTAGAGGGCGCAATTCTTATCAAATTTGACAGAAATTGCGCATGGCGTGTTTTGTTATGACTTTCAATAACGCACAGTGGGAGAAAATAAAAAAAAACTAGTAAAATATACGCTGTGTGAGAACGGGTAGAGATATTTCATTCAAATTTGGAATAGTTAGAGCTGAGGTGTTGGTGACATGTATGTGAAAAAACAACAAATACGGGAAAAACTGTAATTTTTAAGAAAGGAAAGTCAAAAGTCGGGCGTTGTCGACTTTACACCTACTCTATAAATACAAAGTGGGAGCGATATTTAATTCTGAGCCAATTTTGATGGACCTTGGGGGATGTTTTCAGATGGGTTATTAAAATCCCCTTTTGAAATTTCGAGCAAAGCAAATATGTTCAAAATGTAATAACTACGGTTGGCAAATGACAACAAATTACCCAAAATCGGACGAACATATATATGGGAGCTACATCTAAATCGATTTTGACCAAATTTCTCACATATCAATGAGTGCAGTCCGATTCGATTTTTAAGCTCAATGATAAGGGGCCTCCTTTTTATAGCCGAGTCCGAAAGGCGTGCCGCAGTGCGACACCTCTTTGAAGAGAAGTTTTTCATGTCATAGTACCTCACAAATGTTGCCAGCATTAGGAGGGGAAAACCATCGCTGAACATTTTTTTTTGATGGTCTCGCCAGGATTCGAACCCAGGCGTTCAGCGTCATAGGCGGACATGCTAACCTCTGCGCTACGGTGGCCTTCATATTATGGTAGTCATCGAGAAAAGCGATGTGCACAATTTTAGCAAGATTGGTCAATAAATGCGCTGGCAGTGACTTTAGAAGTAAAAATCTGGCGATGTACATATATGGCAGCTATATCTAAATCTAAGCCGATTTCTATAAAATTCACCAGTAAAATTAAGAGTCATAAGAAAATCCTTCCTGCCAAATTTCGAGGGAATCGGTTAATAAATGAGCACTTTATTGCAATATTTCTTAAAATCGGTCGAAAATATATATGGGAGCTATTTCTATATCTGATCCGATTTCGACCAAACTTTACAGATATTGTGGTAGTTGTTGAGGAAAGCGTCGTACAAAGTTTTGGCAAGATTGATCAATAAATACGATTGCAGGGGCTCTAGGAGTGAAAATCGGGCGATATATATATATGAGAGCTATATCTAAATCTGACCCGATTTCGAGCGAACTTTATAGATATTGTGGTAGTCGGTGAGGAAAACGTTGTACAAAGTTTTGGCAAGATTGGTCAATAAATGCGCTTGCAATGGCTCTAGGAGTGAAAATCGCGCGATTTATGTATATGAGAGCTATATCTAAATCTGAACTGATTTCTATGAAATTCACCAGTAATATCGAGTATAATAAGAAAATCCTTCCTGCCAAGTTTCGTGAGAATCGGTTTATAAATGACCATTTTATTGCGTTATAACTGCAAATCGGACAAACATATATATGGGAGCTATATCCAAATCTGAACCGATTTTTTCCAATTTCAATAGGCCTCGTCTCTAGGTCAAAAAACATGCCTGAACCAAATGTGAAGACGATCGGGTGAAAACTGCGACCTGTAGTTTGCATACAAATTAACTTGGACAGATAGACGGACAGAGCAAAATTGAATCGGAAAGTGATTCGATTCGAGTCGATCGGTATACTTATCAATGGTCGAGGTGACTAAATTTAGGGGATGCTAAGAGGCCCCCGGACCAACAAAGGCGATGTGCAAAATGAGGTGTGCAACACCTCAAAAATATAATAAATCGTCGAAATATGATGATTAAATTCAATTTCGACAAAATGTGATTTTCTTCATGATTCCTAAAAACATTTTTTTTTTACCCACCACCGAAGAATGGCAGAACATTCATTTTGTCATTCCGCTTACAACACATAGAAATATCCATTTCTGACCCTGTAGAGTATATATATTCTTGATGGTCTTACACATCTAAGACGATCTAGCCTTATCCGTCCGTCAGTCTGTCTGTCTGTTTTTAATCACGCTATCGAAGATGGGTTATATCGGACTACAGCTTGATATAGCCCCCATAAAGATCGATCTTCTGATTTAAGGTCGATTAAGGCCACATTTATTATCCGATTTCACTGAAATTTGGCACAATGTTCTGCGTTAGGCTTCTCGACACTGGTACTGAGTATGACCAAGATCTGGCTATATTTGAATATAGAATGATCCGCCGATTAAGGGTCATGGGGCTATAAAAGGTGCATTTTGCCTTGTATGCTGTGTTTGACCCTTCAACATCCGTGTTCAATATGGCCTCCATTGGCCTATTTTTCGACGACGTAGCTCCCATATAGACTGATCTTCTGATCTAAGGGCTTGAGCCCATGAATTGTGCATTTAATATCCGATTTCGCTGATATTTGGCATAGTGATCGATCGGTCTTTATTTCGATATAACTGTCATATAGACTGATCTCCCGATTTAGAGTTTTAGGTACAGAAACAGCGCATTTGTTATACGATTTCGCTGAAATTTGACACAAGGACCTATGTTAGGCTCTCCGACATCCGATCCCTATGTGGTTCTCCCGATTTTAATCGTTGGACCCACGAAAACGGCTCTTATATCCCGATTTCGCTAAAATGTGACGCAGAAGGCTGTGTTAGGCCCTACGACATCCGCATCAGTCTATATTTGGATATATTGGGTTGCCCAAAAAGTAAATGCATTTTTAATAAAACTTAGAATGAACTTTAATCAAATATTCTTTTTTTACACTTTTTTTCTAAAGCAAGCTAAAAGTAAAAGCTGATAACTGACAGAAGAAAGAATGCAATTACAGAGTCACAAGCTGTGAAAAAATTTGTCAACGCCGACTATATGAAAAATCCGCAATTACTTTTTGGGCAACCCAATAGCTGTCATATAGAGCGATCTCCCGTTTTAAAGGCTACGGCCCATAAAAGGCGCAGTTTTTGTAGATTTCGCTGAAGTTTGGCATAGTGACCAATGTTAGGCTTTTCAACATGCGTGTCCTATATAGAATTTCCAAAAAACATCGGTCTGTGTTTTCGAAATTTAACATTTTTATTGAAATATAAAAATTTCTTACGACCTTCAAAGAAACTTTTAATAGAATTTTTTTTTTTCAAAATTTGATTTTTAAGAAAATCTCGTCGAAGTTTGGGTAGAAAATTTTATTGAGTTTCGAAAAACATTCGTCGATATTTTTGGTTTAATTTTAATTTTCATCGAAAACTACATCGAAGTTTTATTTTCTTCAAATATTTCGTCGAAAGTGATTTTGACAGAAATTCTCGTCCTAAATTGATCTCCATAGAAAATTTTGCCGCAAATTAATTTTCAAGAAAATCTCGTCGAAATTTATTTTTTTTTACAGAAAATCTCGTCGAAATTTCATTTAAAAAAAAAATTTCGTCTATATTTTATTTATATACAAAATCACGTCAAAACCCGCAAATTTCTCGTCGAAATTAGATTTTCATAAAAAAGATTGTCGAAATTTGATGTTTATGGAAAATTTCGACGAAATTTGATTTTCAAAGAAAATTTGATTTTAATAGAATATTTCATCAAAATTGAATTACAAAAAAATCTAATTTTATACTGGAATTTTATTGAAAATTTCGAAAACATTTTATTTTTTTCGAAAATTGTATCAAAAATGTCACCGAGGTTAGCATGTGCGCCTATGACGCTAAGCGCCTGGGCTCAAACCATGTCGAGACTATCAGAAAAAAATGTTCCCCTCCTAATGCTGGCAACATTTGTGAGGTACTTTGCCTTAGCTATAAAAGGGGTCTTGAATCGAACTGCACTCCTTAATATGTGAGAAGTTTGCCCATGTTCCTTAGTGGAATGTTCATGGGCCACAATTTTGATGTCCGATTCAAATTTAAGCTCAATGATCAGGGTCTTGGTTTTTATAGCCGAGTCCGAACGTCGTACCGCAATAACTGCCGGGGATAACTACCGCTGACATTTTTTCTGGTATTTTCGCCAGGATTCGACAGGACATGCTTACCTCTGAGCTGCGGTGACCTCCATAAAAAATTTCGCCCAAGTTGCAGAAATTTTGAAGATTTTTCTTCCCAAATTTTCATTAAAATGTCAACCCTATTACTGGCCAGCCCATAGCTAAGTCCTAAAGAATGTCACGCCACGTAACAAACAGACAGGCACACAAACAAGAATGTGCCAATAGACGTATAAAAAGCCAGGCAAAGAACGAGGGGAAAAAAAACACAAGAAAAGTTAAACTAATGAACGCATAATAAATGACAGAATGAAATGACTTTTAAGAATATTTATAAGGTGCTAATTTCGCAGACGAAATGTTTTCAAACGACCAACGGCATACCAACAAACCAACGACAAACAAAAAAAAATAGTCAGCAAGCAGCAGCAGAGAAAATAGGAAAACTTTAAGGATCACCTTGTGAGCGAGTAAGAGCTCCTCCTTGGAGGTTTGAGCAAAAGTTAGCCAAGCAATTGATTGACACTTGGCAAACCTATACACGTACAAACAAACAAACACGCACTCGCAAGACCAAAAGGACAGCTTCCTTCCTGTCTTCTAACAGGTATCTTCTCCTAAGCAAAAAAAAAAGGTAAAATTGTGGCTCTTACACTTATAGCCTAACACAAAAAGGAGCAAAACCAAGACCAAGGCCAAGTCCCCCCCCCCCCCAAAAAAAAAAAAAACTACCAGGAAATTTTGTCAAAATTGTTTTTCCCACTTCCGAGAAGTGGTAACCAATACAAAACTTTATTTTTCCCGTTTTTGTTTGTGTGTGTGTGTGTGTGTGTGTCTGAAGAGAAGCCAATAAAAGATTGTATAGTAGCAAACAGTAAAAGGAAAAAGTTTCCTTTGCCACTTAATTGATTGCCATCAAATGGCGATGCTCTCAGGTGAGTGACAGGATCACAGCAAGGCAATATCTGTGTTGAATGGCACATAAAGCAAATTTGTTTCTGAAACTTTCTTTTCGGGCCAAAGGAATGTAGAATTTCATCACTCACTGCTATACAATAAAAAGTTTCTTTCTTAAATTTTGTAAGAAACTTCTCAAATCACTGAAAAGCAGCTTAAAATAACTAAAATTTATATAAAGAAAAGAAAAATATCCTTCAATTTCTCGAAATGGCATTGAAAATGAACCCCATATTGAAGCTATTGGTAAAAGAAGGTTATTGGAAAGAGAACAACAAAATATCAAGGATATTGTAATGGCTTGGATAAAATCTTCTTCTTGAAATTAAAATCCAGTTTGTAAACATGTTCTGTATAAACAGAAAGCAGCTTTTTTATAAAATTGATTTTCTTTCACCTCATTCTTTCATTTCATCTCATCTCATCTTTTAATTTTAGAGATTTTTAAGAGGTTTTCGGCTGAGGTAGACCAGCAGTCGTCCCGGATTTACTTTTAAGGACCCACAAACCTTAAATAATAACACACTTTTAAATCCCTTTCAGGGTACGCGGTACAGGTTTTTATACTCTCCACCATAGGATGGGGGTATACTAATTTCGTCATTCTTTTTGTAACACCTCGAAATACGAGTCTAAGACCCCATAATATATATTCTTGATCGTCATGTCACTTTAAGCCGATCTAGCCATGTCCGTCCGTCCGTCCATCCGTCCGTCTGTCGAAAGCACGCTAACTTTCGAAGGAGTAAAGCTGGCCTCTTGAAATTTTGGACAAATACTTGTTATTAGTGTAGGTCAGTTGGTATTGTAAATGGGCCACATCGGTCCATGTTTTGATATAGCTGCCATATAAACCGATCTTGGGTCTAGACTTCTTGAGCCTCTAGAGGGTGCAATTCTCATCCCATTTTACCGAAATTTTGCGCGTAGTGGTTTGGTAGCACTTCCAACAACTACGCAAGGTATGGTTCAAATCGGTCCATGTTTTGATATAGCTGCCATATAAACTGATCTTGGGTCTTGACTTCTTGAGCCTCTAGAGGGCGCAATTCTTATCCGATTTGACAGAAATTTTGCACGTGGTGTTTTGGTATCACTTCAAATAACTGTAGCATGTATGATTCAAATCGGTTCATAATCGGGTATAGCTGTCTTATAAACCGATCTTGGATCTTGACTTCTTGAGCCTCTAGAGGGCGCAATTCTTATCCGATTCGACAATAATTTTGCACGTGGTGTTTTGGTATCACTTCAAATAACTGTAGCATGTATGATTCAAATCGGTTCATAATCGGGTATAGCTGTCTTATAAACCGATCTTGGATCTTGACTTCGTTGACAATAGTGCGCACAATTCTCATCCGATTTGGCTGAAATTTTGCACGAGTTGTTTTGTTATGATTTCCAATAACTACGCTAAGTATGGTTTTTATCAGTACAGGTTTCGATATAGCTTCCATATAAACCGATCTTGGGTCTTGACTTCTTGAGCCTCTAGAGGGCGCAATTCTCTTCCGATTTAACTGAAATTTTGCACGTAGTGTTTTGGTATCACTTCCAACAACTGTGTTAAGTATGATTCAAATCGGTTTATAATTTGGTATAGCTGTCTTATAAACCGATCTTGGATCTTGACTTCGTGAGCCAATAGAGCGCGCAATTCTCATCCGATTTGGCTGAAATTTTGCACGAGGTGTTCTGTTATGACTTCCAATAACTGTGCTTAATATGACGTCAATCCGTATAGAACCTGATATAGCAGCCACAAAAACCGATCTGGGATTTTGACTTCTTGAGGGCGGATTTCTCAGCCGATCTGGCAGAAATTTTGTACAACGGCTTCTCTCATGACTTTCAACATACGTATCTAATATGGTCGGAATCGATCAATAGCTTGATAATTCTTATCCGAATGAACTGAAATATTACACAGTGACTTCTGCAATGTTCAGCATTTATTGGGTTGCCCAAAAAGTAATTGCGGATTTTTTAAAAGAAAGTAAATGCATTTTTAATAAAACTTAGAATGAACTTTAATACAATATACTTTCTTACACTTTTTTTCTAAAGCAAGCTCAAAGTAACAGCTGATAACTGACAGAAGAAAGAATGCAATTACAGAGTCACAAGCTGTGAAAAAAATTGTCAACGCCGACTATATGAAAAATCCGCAATTACTTTTTGGGCAACCTAATATATATGGTCCGAATCGGACTACAACTTGATATAACTCCAATAGCATAACAGTTCGTATTCAATATTCTATGTTTGTCTAAGAAGAGATACCGCGCATAGAACTCGACAAATGCGATCAATGGTGGAGGGTATATAAGACTCGGCCCGGCCGAACTTAGCACGCTTTTACTTGCATATATATGGCAATTTTATTTTTTTATATGTCAGCCAACACGCAGGGGATGTCCCCTATAAATACAGTGCATTGCGTTCGCGAGAAGAAATTAGGAATTAGAGGGGGGAAAAGGATGTAGTGCTTATTGACATGTGTCTTAAATCTTTGGATGTCAAAGTGGGTGGGAAAAACATTAGCCGTAAGTCGATTCCACATACGAACGTTTCGGGCGAAATAAGAATTCTCTCTATAATGCATTGTGTGGTCCGCTGGCTAATCAATTACAAACGGATGTGAGTTCCTGGAATGTCTAGTATTCCTCACATACATCCTTACATCAGGAATAAGAAGACGAATATCAGACGAACACACACCATTAAAGTACCAATAGAACAGCTCCAAACCACCCACACTGCGACGATGATGAAAGGAGGCAATAGAGTTGAATACCCCACTGCCCCAATCAACGACATCACTCTCCTCTGTACACGGTCCAGTAGCTCCAGGGATGATGCAGACCACACATGTGAGTTGTACTCCATTTTCGGTCTTATGAAAGTGGTGTAGATGTTAAGAAGATCAGACGGAGTGAAGTAATTCTTACACCGTTTAAGGAAGTCTAAACACTTGAATGCTTCTTTCGACACTTCAAATACACGTTTAGCTTAACGGACCTCACTTTGGAATATCATGCCCAGAACATCAAGAGCTTCTGATTGCTCAACATCTACATCGTTGATAGACAAAGATGATAGTAATGGGTCAGCGAATCGTTTGTGTGACAACAAGCAGCACTGAGTCTTCCGTGCATTAAAATCTACTCGATTCATTCGACCCCACTTAGAAATGGCCAGCAAATCCTGGCAGAGTGTATCGTCCCTAACCCGCCTCTTCTTCTCAATCTCTCGAAGACTCGGCCTATGGTCGAATGAGTACGAATGACAGAGATTACTGCCATTCGCAAGTGTACTTACTTCGGATTTGATGTCTGACCCAACAAATCGTTGAGGAAAATAAGAAAAAGAGAAGGAGAAAGAACAGAACCCTGGGGTACACCTGCGGTCAATTTGTGCTCATTGGATGAGAACCCATCTATAACGACTCGAATAGTGCGATCTCTGAGAAAGCTTGAAATAAATCGAACGAAGCCATTACCGACAAGAAATGCGACAAGCTTTAATAGTAGTGCACCGTGCCAGACCCTAATGCTTTGGAGATATCCAGAGCCACAACCTTACTCTCACCAAACTGGTGGATTGAGCGACTCCAACGTTCCGACGGAAGTGTCATGAGGTCGCCCGTTTAGCGATTTCTGCGGAACCCTTACTGTTGGTCGCTAAGAAGGCCATTAGACTCTAAATACCTCACAAGATGGTGATTAACCATGCTCTCTATGACCTAGGAGAGAGAGCGGAACATATCGCAATTGGCCGCTAATTCGCAGGGTTGTTTGCCTCACCTTTCTTGGGTATTGGCTGAACGTTTGCAACCTTCCAACGCGGCGGGAAGACTCCCGCGCGGTAGGCAAGGTTGAAAAGGTTGCGTAATGGGCGAGCGAGCGTCGAAGAACACTGGCGTAAGACAAGTGTTGATATTCCATCCGGGCCCGGAGATTTATTTACGTCTAGATTCTCAAGAACCCTTTTAACTCCACGAGTTCGAAAAAATATCTGGGGCATGACGCCAGATACATTTTCGATTGAGTGGAGTGGTTGATTGCTATCCGGCAGGGATGAGTTCCCTGCAAATATATCAGCCCACAGGTTATCCTTATCAATCGTGAACGTTTGATCATCCTTAACAAGAGTTGGAATAGATCTAACTCTTACTTCCTCGTGTAGAAGCAAGAACTTTAGCACGCAGACGCATTGGCACATGAAGATCTTGCCTGCTTGCGCAGCAGTTCAGTATTGGCATTTTTATCCAAGCGTCAGTTCTTGAATGCCACCTCTTTCGATCAGACAGCATCTCTACATGTCTGTTTTAACCAACTTTTGTCGTCTGATTTAGCCGTTATAGTCTTAACTGGATAAAATGTTCTCATTCCATTTAAAATTATCTTCTTATTGGTGAGTGGTGTTAGTCAGTGAGGCGCTTTTTCTCGGTTGTTGCCTGTTCTAGGGAAGCACTTGTTCGGGTATACTCGGTGTTCGGTTGTTGTTGTAGCAGTGTGTTGTTTTCAATCTTTCGTCAGCTTGATTCTCTTGATTATCCTGATCCAGGAACTCGTCGACTAATATGGGGTGCGTCCAGAGGGATCTGGGTCGAGAGAGTCTGGCTGGGCAGGTAAACAGGTGACGCGTGTTGTGTGGTCCCTGGTTACAATCGGGACATACAACCTGCACGTTGACATCAATCCTTGCTCTGTAAGCTGCATCGGCCGCATCATAATTGAGCCAAAACTACTCTAATTTGCCGGGGGATGTAAAGTTCATCAGGTGCAATGGAAGGCAGTCGTTCTCCAAGGCCGCATTCAATCGATAGCTATTCACTGCATCTGCTACCGTGTCTGCATGAATGTTGTCTATGCCCGCTTAATACGCCGCTAGACCTAAGGGTTCTCTCTTGTAGCGCCGGACCTCATGTAGATCTACCTTAAGGCTTCTGGGCGGTGAATACCTATGCACAAGTTGATGATTTGGATGGTCTCTGCGAAAACAGCACGGAAGGTATTGCTTAGACAGCATGTGGTTATGTCTTTGCACGGTTGGGATATTTATCTCCTAATGAAGATGGTCCAAGTAAAAACTTAGGAGACAGCCCGTCGCAGTTCGAAGGGTTCGAATATTTAGACTTTAGCCTTCAATAATCATTAAAGTTCTGTATAATCACTTTATCATTCAATATACGAGTATTTCCCCTTCCATGCCATTGTACTTAAATTATGTATGTACAACACAAGTACCTCATAGACGTTTGTATATAAGTCATACCTAAAATATCAATTAAATCCTACATCCGATCCTACACCATTATGTTCACATTAAGGAAATACATATTGTCATATAAAGTTTACCCAGATGTCACAAGCAACAATTTATTGCGAATAAAATACAAGAGCAACAAATAAATTTGGTTGTTGCAACCAACCAACCAACCTACCAGCCAAGCAGCCAGCCAACCATCAGTGAAGAACCGCAGAGGCCGCGACAACACAACTCAACACATCCTTAACAGGAAACATGAGAAGAGAAGCAGCAGGAGCAGCAAATAACAAAAACCGAAATAAACTTGACTATAATGAATGTTCGTGCTAAAAACAAATTAATTACAGAAGGTGGGGAGATGGTTGCCTTGTTTACCATTATTAAGTTATACTAAACACCCCCGCTCGCATTCTCTCTCTCCCTCTCGCTCTCTATCTCACCACTACCAGCACCTACCCTCGCTATTGCCAAAGTGTCTGTGTCTGTGTCTGTATTCCTTTGGTGTTGGGCGTTTGAGGGTACGGGGGCCTATGCAAAAAGGGACTAAATAAGTGCCGCGATAAGAATGTGCAAAGAAAATATTTTATGATGGGTGTGAAAATAGCTCATAAAGAAATGCCAACACCAACAACAATGAAGTATGGCGTGCATGGAGCTTTCGTAGAAGAGCAACACCGCAACACCAAACTGTATTAATGATTGCTGGCCAACAACAACAAATAGTACACGCAACATGGGCTGTTTTATTTGGCAGAATGTTCTTTTCTTTGCGCAAACGAAAGAAGCAATGGTGGCAGCAATAGAAATTGCATGCATTTGCTTAATTATGCATACACACACAGACAAAGTCACATATACACAGACGAAAATTAAACGAAAATTATGACTGAGAGAGGGATGGAGAAAGCGAGAGCTAGGGACGCCAAAAGGCGAAATTGCTAATAGACAAACTCATTCAAATTGTTTAACATTGAGCATAAAGGCAATTGCTATGTCTGCAAACCCAAAGAAAAATATTCGAAAGATTGCAAAATAGATTAATGCGGGATCTTTTTTTACTTTTTTCTTATTTCCATTAGAAATGGAATGAGCTAAATGTTCAAAAAATGAGAAACAAGTAAAAACGTACCAAGTTCGGCCGGGCCGAGTATTCCACGCTCAAGAAATCAAATCAGGAGATCGGTTTATATGGGAACCATATCAGGTTAAAGACCGATTTAAACCGTATTTGGCACAGTTGTTGGAAGTCATAACAGAACACAACACGCAAAATTTCAGCCAAATCGAACAAAAATTGCGGCTTCCAGGGGCTCAAGAAATCAAATCGAGAGATCAGTTTATATGGAAGCTATATCAGGTTATAGACCGATTCGAGCCGTACTTAGCACAGTTGTGGGAAGTTTGTTTGTTTTGTTTGTTTATTATTTCTATCAATATTTCATTTTTTTTTTTTTTTTTTTTTTTTTTTTTTTTCTTATATATACAAAAATACATTTTTTTGAGTTTCTATCTATAAGATATTTCAGCAAATGAGCATGTATGTTATTTATGAAAGCAACTTAAAAGTACATAATATATTAGGAAAAAGATAGTAAAAAACCTAAATTTAATATCACAATATTTAAGTTTAAAGAAGTTTTACAAACGGTTACTAATTTTAACTATACTACTTGTATAGTAGAAAAATAGAACCCGCTAAACCAAACTTCTCAGATGACTGTAGGTTGACCTTCTACATTTGTCATTAAATGTCAGTGTCATATCATTTATAAAGGTTTCAATCAGTTTTTGTTTGGACTTACGATGCAATTCTGCTGTGGGATATCGTCGAGGAAGATTGTAAATAATCTTGAGGTTCTTATTCTGAATAATTTGGATCTTCCTCCTGTGAGTCATCGCACAGTCATTCCATATCTGGCACCCATAAGTAAGTATAGGTCTTATACACATCCTGTAAAGCATCAATTTGTTCCTAATGTCTAACTTGGACTTCCTATTCAGTAATGGAAACAGTGCACGCCCACATCTCACAGCACTAACACATACACTGTCTATATGCTGCCTAAAAGTCAATTTCTCATCAAGGGTAATTCCAAGATATTTTATCGTCTTTGAAAAAGGTATTTCCCTTCCATTTGCCATCAGCTTACGCGTAGGTTGTCTCTTGGGAGATTTATTAAAAGGGAATAGTATCGCCTGTGACTTCTGCTCATTTATTTTTATCTTCCATTTTGAAAAGTATTTAGATGCCGAATTTAGTGCCCTTTGCATTCTACCTACTATCGCATTCGATACTTTCCCTTGACAAATAAACGCACTGTCGTCAGCGTAGAAGGCGATGTCGCTTTCTCTGGAAGGCCTAATGTCTGAGGTATAAAGCGAGTATAAAAGGGGAGACAGAACAGAACCCTGGGGAACTCCAGCAGGAATGGTTTTTATCGACGATTGTTGACCTTCAACATCTACAGTGAAGCCTCTTTCGGTAAGGAAATCATTTACCAATTTAATCAAATATAATGGAAATTTCATTTTATTAAGCTTATATAGTAAACCTTTGTGCCAAATTGAATCAAAGGCTTTTTCGATGTCGATAAAAAGAATTCCTGTCGAATGTCGTCTTTGCTTGTTCTGACGTATCATTTTCACAACTCTTTTAACCTGATGAGTTGTGGAATGTTGTGCTCTGAAACCATACTGGCAGTCATGGATTAGGTCATTTTCTTCCACAAAACTCTGAAGTCTGTGAAATATAATTCTCTCAAAAACTTTGCCTATCGAGCTCAAAAGGCTGATGGGGCGGTAGCTGGTAGGTGATTTGGGGTCTTTGCCCTTTTTATGAATCGAAATGACCTTTGCTATTTTGAAGGGTCTTGGAAAAACCGAAAATTTAATACAAAAGTTAAAAACTTTTACTAAGAACCTTACAGCCGAATCTGGCAATTGTTTCAATAATAAATTACTAACCTGATCAATTCCCGGTGACTTACCATTCCTCAGACGACCTATCAGAAATGCTACCTCTTCCTGATTCGTAAAGGATGTCATATCGTCGTTCGGGGTCGAGTCCTCCTGTATCGCCTTTGTCGTCAATTCCACTTTTCCTTCCATTGTACTCATCATACCCACCGTTGTCCGATGAGCATTTACGAAATGCTCAGCGAGAATTTCAGCTTTCTCATGATTACAACAAATCATCTTGTCGTTATAAACCAAATCTCCTATTCCCCTATTTTGGCCCTTAATACGCCTTGTAACCTTCCAAAAGTTCCTACTGCCAATCCTCAAGGTAGATAAAAAGTTACCCCATTGAATGTTTCTACTTCTATTCATGCCAATTGCAATCATCTTATTAATTTCCCGGACCACAGCCTGGTACGTAGTTCTTAAACTCTGATCCGTACTCCTCTGAGCCATTCTTCTGAATTTGTTCCTGGTCGAAATCATAAGCTTACATTCAGCTGTCATCCTAGCACTGTCTGTGGCTCTGGGACCATGAGGCACTGACTTACTGCAGGCCTCACCCAGCAAATCCACAAAACCCTCAATCGTCTTGTCAACGTCACGAAGTGATAATTCACAATTAAAAACATCAGAATTGCAAAGTTCTAAATCCAACAATGACTTGAAACGTTGCCAATTGGCCATTCTAAAATCTGGGTATAATTTTATGGCTTCGTTGAATTTCTCGTTAACCGTAAATGTTACAGGTACATGATCGGAATTTAATTTGTGCGGATGCGTTTCCAGGTCGGTAAAAACTAAAGAGGAATTTGATAGTAGAAGATCAATTGTTGACGGTCGTCTGATGGTTTGATTTTGGGGAAATCTTGTATGACTAGGTGGGAAATATATATAGTAGTTTGATTTATTTTGATGGTCAAATAACACTTTTCCGGCCACATCGCTATCAGCGCAATTCCAGCTGGTGTGGTGGGCATTAAAATCCCCAGCAATAAAGAATTCAACATTTGCAGACGTCATAATTTCGAGATCACTTTGGAAGTCAGAAGTGTAACGCTGGCAATATGCTGCAACAAATTTAACTTTTGCTTTACAGAAATCTACTGAGATACATTTGTTTTCTATGATTTTCGTTGGAAACGAATTTTCAACCTTGTGTTTGATTGTATTTCTAACTGCTATGGCTACGCCGCCTCCGTGGGTAGTCCTATCAGCTCGGTGTATAACATATCCAGGGATTACAAATTTATGTATAGTTTTCAGAAAAGTTTCATTTAAAAGAACGATGTCAATCGAGTAGTCTGTGATAAACTGATGTAGTTCTTGTGATTGCGAATATGTTGTAATGCCTTGACAATTCCAATGCATTATTTTGAGGCGTTCTGAAGTATTTTTATATAGCATACTTCAGCATTGACATTATAACGTTGAGCTGCTCGATTTTGGTTCTACAATTGCGTAGATCTGAAACCGATTTTGTGAAAATCTGGAACAGTTCATCTATACTGAAAAGTTCATTATGTTGAGCGTGTGGAGGTTGAGTTACATTGGCGTAGCTTGTGCTGGGATTATTATTTAAAGGTTCATGTTGGATAAAGCTTGAGTCATTTTCTTGGGGCATCGGATTTGGTTGACGACTAAATGCTCTAGATTTGTTAAGCATTTTTTCACGAATCAGCATATACTCTTTACGGCACGGGCATCTTGGGTCATCGGCTCGATGGCCGTTGTTTTTTAAGTTTCTTTTTATGCAATTGAAGCATTTGTAAACAGCGGGACTACCTTGAGTTGTTTTATTTACTTGGCAGTTTGCAAGGTCATGCTCTCCTCCGCATGCTATACATATACTCTTACGGTAGCAATTTCTTGCGCCGTGGCCATACATAGCGCATTTATTGCATTGTGTTGGTCCCTTATTTCCCTTATGGGGCTTTCTCCAGTGCACAACGATACTGCACAAACGTCTAATTTTTAAGACTTGCGATTTTGTGTTTTGAGAGCGGTCAAAATCTAAAGCATATAAAGCATCATCAGCTGATGAACGAGAAGTTGTAATTTCTTTTATGTTTACAACATTAACATTGTATGAATTTTTGAGCTCCTCTTTTATTTCATCTACTGGAATGCGGGGTAGACCATAAAGAACTAGCTTGAATAATTTGGTGTCCTTATATTCATGAGTAAAAAATGTGAATTTCTTTTCCACTAGTTTATTCTTAGCAAGTTCATAAAGAGCTAGTGAAGGTGATACAATTTTCGTGCCTACGGACATTCTTTTAAATTCATGCGATGTTCCGATTAGTTGGTACACTGTTTGAAAAGTATGCACTGGATCAACTACGATTGGAGGAACAACAATTTTATATTCCCGCACTTCTCCCTCTTCTGACTCACTATACGTGTCATCATCATCGAATGTTTGTAAAATGTTAAACATGTTTTCATTTCTTTTATGTTTTTCTTTTGGGGCTCTGCCCATCATATGCTTCCTTTTCAACGATTGCATTGAAGACACTTGTTTTTGTTATTGTAACTTTAGTCTGGATTTACTAACAATTTGTTGTATTGTTGATACTGTTATATGAATGGGTTGTTTTTGGTTCGTCACGATCAATTATGTGGAAGGGAATCCAACGCACAGCGATAGAAACAGACGTCTGATTGCGATCAAAGACAGCATGAGACTGAATTTTTCACTTCAAATTTGTTTTCATAGAACATTTCTTTGAAAATTTATTTTCGTGGAAAATTTGGTCGACGATGGAAAAAATAGATAAACATATACCACAGAACGACACGACAGCAAATAAGGAGAGAAAAAGTAAAAGCCTGCTTAATTCGGCCGGGCCGAATCTTATATACCCTCCACCATGGATCGCATTTGTCTACATCAGGGTATAGACCAATATGGACCGTACTTTTCATGTCTGTTAGATGTCATAGAAAAACACCATCTCCAAAATTTCAGGCAAATCGATTAAAAATTGCGCCCTCCAATAGCGCAGAGTGTCAAATAGGTTTATATGACAGTTATATCAGGTTAAAAACCGATTTAGGTCATACTTGGCTGTTTGAAGTCATTCCAAAACGACATATGCAAAATTTCAGCCAAATCAGATAAGAATTGCGCCCTCTAGAGGCTAAGGAAGTCAGATCAGTAGATCGGTTTATTTGAAGACTATTATATCAGGTTATGCACTGATTTCGACCATACTTGGCAAAGTTGTTGCAAGTCATGTCTCAACAATATGGGAAAAATTTTAGCCAAATCGGATAAGAATTGCGCCCTCTAGAAGCTCAAGAAGTCTAATCAGGAGATTGGTTTATATGGAAGCCAAATCGGACAAAAATTGCGGCTTGTAAAGGCTCAAGAAGTCAAATCGGGAGATCGGTTTCTATGAATATAGACCTATCTGAACTATATTTGAGTCGGATATCGGGAGGCTTTAATCAACTCACTATATAAAAAATGTCAGCGAAATCGAATAATGTGGCTCTTATGGGCGTAAAACCCTTAATCCGTAGATCGGTCTATATGGCAGCTATATCTGAATATAGACCGATATGAATATCGGGAGGCTTAAAACAACTCACTGATTTAAATTTTAGGGAAATCGGATAATAATTGCTGCTTTTATGGGTTTAAAACCCTCAATCCGTAGATCGGTCTATATGGCAGCTATATCTGAATATAGACCGATATGAACCATATTTGAGTCGGATATCGGGGGGCTTTAAAAAACTCGCTATTTCAAATTTCAGCGAAATCGGATACAAATTGCAGCTTTTATGGGCTTAAGACCCAAAATTAGCTGATCGGTCTGTATGACAGCTATATCTAAACATGGTCCGATCAGAACCATATTTGAGTCGGATATCGGGAGATTTACAAAAACTCACCATTTCCAATTTCATCGAAATCGGATAGTAAATGCGCCTGCTACGGCCTTAAGACCATAAACCGGCATAACGGTCTATATGGCAGCCAGGGACGTGGCCAGGGAGGGGCCCACATAGCAAACTGATTTTGTCCAAAGAAAAAATTTTAATTAAATTTATTCAAAACAAAAATGTCCTTAATGAAATTTTTTTAAACAATTTTTAATAATATTTTTCCAGAGACAAAATATTATTTTCTTATGACAAAACTTGAGCACGGGCCGGAACTACCTAGAAATAATTTTTTTTATAAAAAAAAAATTCTTAAATTGTTTGTAAAGACAACATTTTAATACATTTTGTTAAGGACTAACTTTTAGCGAAAACCAAAATTTCCAAAAAATATAAGGACCGGAAGTGGGAAAAATGGTACGTTTAGCACTGCAATTGGTACTTTTTGGTACCTTGTTTTGTGAATTGAGCTAGAGATCATGGGTCTTGACTTATCCAGCTTTTAGAAGACGCAATTCTTATCCGATTTGGCTGTAATTCTTCAAGTGGTGTTTTGATATCACTTCCAATAACTGTGCTAAGTATGGTTTAAACCGGTTCATAACCTGGTATAGCTGCCATATAAACCGATCTGGGATCTTGACTCCTTGGGCCTCTAGAGGGCGCAATTCTCATCAGATTTGGCAGAAACTTTGTACAACGACTTCTCCCATGACCTTCAACATATGTGTCCAACAATCAATCAATAGCTTGATATAGCTCCCATATAAACTAATCTCCCGATTTTGCTTCTTGAGCCCCTACAAGGAGCAATTCTTATCAGAATGGACTGAAATATATACTCCTACAATGTTCAGCATTCACTTATGGTTCGAATCGGACTATATCTTGATATAGGACCAATACCATAACAGTTTTTATTCATTATTCTTTGTTTGCCTAAAAAAAGATTCCAAGCAAAGAACTCGATAAACGCTATCCATGGTGGAGGGTATTTAAGATTCGGCCGGGCCGAACTTATTACGCTCTTACTTGTTCTTTATTGTAATCTTAACACCTTTAGCGAGTTATTCGGGGTATGGTTTACACTACCTTAATTAGGGTATCCCTGTGGAGTGAATTCCTAAAATTTAAGGAAATGTAAACGCAATGTATTTAAAAAAAATCCACCTACAGCCTTAAGACCATCAAATTTTGCCATCATTATTTTCCGATTTTAATGAAAAAAAAAAAATAATAATTTAATAGGAATTATGAACTTGCAAAAAAAAGTACCCATCATTTGTTATGAAATGTCAAATTCATTCAATTTTGCAGAATTGCCAAAAAAAAAACCCAACATTTCTGATAAAGTAACAAAAATCAAAGGAAACTTTTTGACACCGACCTCATTAGGTATCATTAATGATTGATACCAACTGTCTTTTAATGCCACCCATGACGTCGAAAGGTCAATGGCCAATGGGATTGTTTCCATGAGTGTATGGCAGAGAGACGACAAATATATCATCATGGCAAAAGACACAAGGAAGGAAATTTATGAATGTTTTCCTAACTTTTCCCCTCATTGTTAACAGTGTTGTGTTCTTAACTTGCATTTGTTAACCCACACACACACACACACACAGACGCACGAAACGTTAGAGAACAAAAAATAAAGGACTTTTTGGTCTTAGTTGAATGAAAGCAGAGTGAGGGTGGGGCAGGTCTAATGATGAAATGTGTGAAAGTGGCAAAACAATTTTAGTGGAAGAATTTCCTAGGGTTAACACTCATAGGCCTTTCTAGACCAGATATCAATAAGGGTCTAAGTAGAGTTATGTAGCTAACGAAAAAAATTGATAAAGACTGTCGAGCTGGGTGATAGCCATCTTTTTCACCAGGTCGAGCTTTGTGCCCTCCCAGGAAATGTGGTTACTTCCAACGCGCTTTTTGACGTTATCAATAAATTTTGCTGAGGCAAAGAGCAGCAACAAGATTCCACCTCTATACTCGCAGCTCACAATTTGTATGGGTGAGCCCTCTTCAAATTTCAACATATGTTTCATAATCCGTTCGTTAAGCACACCCTCCACTTGGGACTGATGATCTGGTGGAAGCTTACTTGACGCACTGCTGCTATGGATGACTGTATACGTCAGCTCGTCTCAGTTGTTCTTCCTGGCCGTTCTTACCTTTTTCAGCGACCGCCTTTTCCTTCCGGGATGGCTGTGGCATCCTTTTGGAAGTCGCAGTTGTCCATGAGACTCAGGGGCCGTATGCGCTTCCTTTGTTCTCGTTTCGCCATGTCTTCCTCCGTAGCATACTGTCTGAAGTCTCGATTGAGTGAGGCCTGGCTTGGTCGTCACAGAGTACTTGAAAGTGGGGAGCTCTTTTTCAGGGTTTTGGAAGTGTTATGCCCTTACGGAGATCTCATTCCAGCTTCCATAGAAGAGGTTGGAATGTCAGTTCTATCCCTACCATTCTGCACTTTTGCCGTCAAGCCCTATATGTGAGCAAGCTCGTCGTAAAAATTTAAAACGACCTAGCCATGTCCGTCCGTCTGCCTATTTATCTGAGGGAATCACGCTACAGTTTTTAAAAATCAAGATATTGAGCTGAAACTTTACACTGGTGCCTTCTTCGTCCATAGACAGGTTAAGTTGGAAGATGGACTACATCGGACTATATCTTGATATAGAACATATAGCAGATATTCTGTAGTCTCTTGTTCCTCGATGTCCCCACAGCTTCTGCAGTCGTTACTTGCAACCATCAGTTCGTCAGCATGTTTTGGGATCAGACAGTGACCTGTTATGACGTGACCTGTATTGACTGAAACGTCTGTCTAGCCAACGGCAGCAAAGCAGTAGACCTCTTCAAGTCTGGATGAGGTCACATAGTTTTGGAATGCTGACAACCCACACTTTGTGACCATTTGTCATTCGTTTCCCTTCGGGTCTGATCCTGAAGACTAAGCTAACATGTCTGTAAGGCATACCCACAGAATCCAGTGTCCCTGGAATGTGTAGGGTAGTTCCTAGCCTCGCAAGCTCGTCCCCTTCGCAATTCCCTGGGATATCTCTGTGGCCCAGCACCCAGAACAAGTGAATTTTAAATTGTTCAGCCATCTCGTTAAAAGATATGCGACAGTCGGGGGCTCCAGGGATTTAATGGGTGCCTGGCTGTCTGACTTTTCGATACGACCAGTTCTAGATATTTAGAGTACACCCCAAAGCCCACCTGATCGTTTAGTTTGGAACCATCCGTATAGAAGTCTATGTAACTTCTGTTACCAGGTACATCGTAGTTCCAATCGGTTCTATCAGGCATTGTGATACAGTAATTTTTATGAAAAACCGGCTCAGGAGGGTGTAATCCACACTGCCTGGAACATCGGATATTGTATCGGGTATAACACAGTGTCAGTGGCCTCCACATGAGCAATGAGAAAGCTCCCTTAACCTCCAGTTCTAGATCTTTAGAGTACACAACAAAGTCCACCTGGTCGTCTAGGTTAGAACCATCCGCATAGAAGTCTATAAAACATTCATACGAAGGTATATCGTAGTTCCAATCGGTTCTATCAGGAATAGTGGTACCGTACTTTTATCAAAAAGCGGCTCAGGTAGGGTGTAATTCACACTGCCTGGAACATTGGACATTGTATCGAGGATAACATAGTGTCTGAAGCCGCCATATGGCCAAAGAGAAAGCTCCCTTAGTCTCACGGCAGTGGTTGCAGCAATTTGTCTAGCCACAATGTCCAGAGGCATTAAATTCAGTGCATCAGATGATATCGTCCTCAGTGCGTCCGTGATGCACAAAGAAGTCATCCTTTGGATCCGGTTGAGTATTGAACAGGAGTTGGACTTTTGATGTGCCGTCCACCAGACCACAACACCATAAAGAATTATAGGTCTGATAACTGCAGTATGTACTCAATGCATGACGCCCTGTCTAAACCCCCAACTTTGGTCAATGGCTCTCTTGCAGGTAATATATTCCAAAGTAGAGGAGAAAGTTCACCTCTTTGAGGTGTACTTCTTTTTAGATCCACTGGCGCCGCCAAGATGGAAAAGTTTCTCTCAAAAACCCATGTCCAAACTGAAACTTTAGTAGACGATATGGGAGTGAAAGCATAGACAACGGAGGACATGTTGAGGCTTTTGATGAAAACCCATTTTCCACCGGATACGACGGCACTCACAGAGACACCGGAATCTTGGAATAATGAAGTTAACCGAAGGTTTATAATAACGGATTTTATGGTGAAGGAATCCTTGAAGAGCTTCAAACCATTTAAGTCACCCGGACCTGATGGAATATTTCCGGCGTTACTACAGAAAGAGGCAGACTATCTGGCGCCTCGTCTGGCCAAAAATTTTTACAGTGTGTCTAGGACTTGCATATACTCTGACAGCCTGGCAGGAGGCGAGGGTGGTGTCTAAGCCCAACAAGGCAAGTTATGAGACACCAAAGGCGTACAGACCCATAAGCCTTACGTCCTTTCTACTCAAAATCATGGAACGTATTGTGGACACCATTATAAAGAGTATGACATCCAGCGAACTGCTCAAATACAAACAGCATGCCAATGTCAAGGGAAGGTCGGTGGAGACTGCCCAAAACGAGGTTGTGCTTAATATATAAGAATCCTTCGATGACAAAACGTACACACTGACGGTATACATTGACATCGAGGGGGCTTTTAACAATGTGCCGAGCGACACACCGATCCAATCCTTAGACCAGTACCGGGTGGACCCGGTCCTTAGAGACTGGATAAACCATATGCTAAGGAACAGGTGGATAAATTGTGTGTCGCATGGCATAAATATAAGGGAGAAAGGGGCACAGGACACGCCACAGGGGGGCATTTTATCGCCACTTCTAATAGTGACCACCATAAATGACCTATTGCGGATGCTGACTGAGGAGGGATTTAAACCCGTCTGCTACGCAGATGATGTTATAATATTTCTAAGGGTCTTGCATATGGCATATGACTGGGCTAGACCCAGAGGTCTCAATGTTAACCCAGAGAAGACTGAAGACGAAGGTCGGCCAATATTACGCACCACGTTTCCTCAAAAAAAGTGCAACATAAGGACCATACAACAGGTTCAGAGAACATGTTGTTTTGGCGTAGGCGGAGCGATGAGGACCACGCCCACTAGAGCACTGAAGACTATTCTAGATATCCGACCCATGACATACAGATTAAGTGTGAGGCAGCCACTGCGGCTATGAGACTTAATGCGATGGGAGAATGGATTGAGGATGGGAGCAGCTCATACCACCGCGGTATAATCGAGGCGACGATAGGAAACCTGGAAGGAAGGGGAGAAGTTTCCGATCGGATACCTGAGATGAACCTTGAAGTTGAGTGCGACGCATTGCTGCCATCGGCACAGTCTTGGATTGACGGAACCCCAGTATTGCCATCTGGAAGATCATGTTACTCGGATGGATCAAAGCTAGAGGGCAGAGTGTGCCTGGGGTTTTACATTGAAAACCCAGGGACTGAGATCTGTTAAGGGAGTGGGCGACGAATGCGCATGCAACATTGTGGAACAGCGAAACGGTCGGTAGGACGGCGAAAATCCTATGGGGGGATACAGATCGTGAGAAGACGAGGCTATTAATAAAAGGAAACAAGAAGGAGGTCAGTATAGCTATTGGTATCATAACGGGATACATAGGACTACGGGCTCACTAATGTAAAAGCGGTGCGTCAAGTGGTAGCATGTGTAGGGCATGCGGGGAAGATGATGAGACGTTGGAGCATTTCCTTTGTCATTGCTCGGCTTTCGCGCCCAACAGATACCGGTACTTAGGTGGAGACACAATATCAGACGTGAACAAACTTAGGAGTGTGACATTGAAAACAATTAAGGATTTTTTAAGTAGCACGGAATTCCTAACTTAAAAATTTTTTTAGAGGTTACTTTTAAGTTTTTAGTGCGCACAATAAGCCGATTACTGTGTTTGTCCATAGTGGCATGGGGCGGATTAATATCTGCACCCTCTTTTCAACCTAACCTAACCTATTAATAAACTTTTTTAACGGCAGAGTTTATGCCTAGAAATACCAGTTCCTTCATGATTGACGTCGGTTTTACATTATTGAAAGCACCTTCAATGTCAAGAAATGCTACCATTGTATTTTCCTTGACAGCGAGAGAGCCCTCTATGTAGCCCAGTAGGTCGTGAAAGGTTGTTTCTGTGGAGTTGCCTCTACTATACGCCTTCTGTAGGACACTACGCAGTCATACGTAGAGCTTTCTGAAGTACATTTGTAAGAGTGACTGGAAACTTTCCGACTCCCAATAACACTCTTCAAAAGCAGCTGACATTAATTAGTGAAATTATTGATTAAATGTTTTCATTTCCAGATATTTATGCAAAGAAATAACTTTTTTACTCATTCGAAACTAATTTCAGTTAAGCGGTATTTTCAGTTACGCAATATTTTTCGCTAAGCAGTAATTTCCGATAAGCGACATTTTGCTAAAGCGAATTCAACTGCTTTAAATAACATCTAAGCAATTGAATTTGCTTCAACGAAATATTGCTTAACTGAAAATACCGCTTAGCTAAACATCAAGTTTCTCTTAAGTGAGATTTTGCCCTAAAGCGTATAACAGTTATGCGTTTTCAGCTTTATTAGCTTTAGCCTAGACAAACTTTATGCCTCAATAATACAGCTTTGTAACGCCTAAGAACTTTAGCTTTTAATATTTAATTTTCTGATATCAAACCCACATAGAAATATAACAAGACTTAAATATTGGTCCTGCTTTATCACCTTTGGCTTATATTAACAAAATAATATAACAACATTATAGGTATGCTAATAGATATTAATATCATATTTTCCATACAAATATTTGAGCGGTTTTCTATATTAAATATTTTCATATATGTATTCATTTTTTGTTATTTGCTTAAAGCATATAAAAACCTTATATCTCAATTCTGTTGATATATGAAACCTGTTATCGTCATCATCATCATCTGGCTCTTATTGCCCATATCCCTCAATGAGTTGGCGAAAAAAGAGCGTAAACAGCAAAACGAAAACAAACAACAAAATGTGCTTTTAAACAAATAACGCATGGAATTAAATACCTTTATCCCCCCTTGCAGATATATACAATACATACACATATATTCATGCATTATTATGCGTATGTGGGTGACTGTGTGTGTGAGTGTGCTTGGTTGTTTTTTTCGGTTTTGTCTCTAGATATCCATTATTAACATCATATGTCACATAAAAAACATGACCAGCCAGAGATAATAGTAATTCTATTAAACGTGATTATAGTCATCATTGCCATTCATAATCTTTTGTAGCATGTCTTCTTTGCCTTCCCCCGCAATTGTGGTCGCTCGTTTGGTGAGTTGGTCCAATTTTAAGCTGTAAGAGCATCATGATTGTAATATCAACAATGACAATGGGAAAAATTATTTCACATAACTGTAAGCAGTGTAATATGATGGTACTCTACAGCAGGTGGTGTATAGAAAATATTTCATATTAATTGACCTACATGGTGGAGCATAGGACTTGCAGGATTAAGGAGGAGATACAGAAGACTCTTCAATAAAGCGAAAAGAAAATGCTAGGGCGAGTTAAACAAGGCTCAGAAAAAACATCGAATGGAGTTCTGCAGATTCATGGAAGACCATCTGAGTCCAATAAGTTGCGGAAGATAATATCCTCCACACCTAGAATATCCTCCTATATTCAGAAGTCATATAAAGAACACAGAATGCATAGTGAGGAAACACTTGAAACCTTTGAACCGTGATGCCGTGATGTTGACAAGTCCACTTATGACGCTAACGCGTGTGTTCCAGCAAATGGTAAGCGGTGGTAATACCCATACTAACACTGCCTATATTTCTGAGGTATCTAGCCATGTTATAACTTCTCTACCAAGTGGTGTCGCTATGCGGCACACCGTTCGGATTCGGTATGGAAAAGAAGCCCCTTAATGATAGAGTTTAAACTTTAATCGGACTACACTCATTGATATGAGAGAAGTATTCCCTGTTCCTTAGTGGAATGTTCATGGAAAAATTAGTACTTAGTAACGAGACGCCAGAGGAGTTTTTCACTGATGTGATTTCGTCAGGGGTTGATGAGGAAATTGTGTCTGAGTCAACAAGTCTTTGAAGAGTTCATAGTTTTGACTCCTTAAAATAGCCAAGCCTCTTCTTCTGATAGATCATTACATAAAGGGCTCCCGGTGGCCACCGTAGCGTTGAAGCATGTCCGACTGTGACTCTGAATGCCTTGGTCCAAATCCTGAGGAGAACATCGGAAAAAATTTTCAGTGGTGGTTTTTCGCTCCTAATTCTGGCGACATTTGTGAAGTATTGGGTTGCCCAAAAAGTAATTGCGGATTTTTCATATAGTCGGCGTTGACAAATTTTTTCACAACTTGTGACTCTGTAATTGCATTCTTTCTTCTGTCAGTTATCAGCTGTTACTTTTAGCTTGCTTTAGAAAAAAAAAAGTGTAAAAAAGTATATTTGATTAAAGTTCATTCTAAGTTTTATTGAAAATGCATTTACGTTCTTTTAAAAAATCCGCAATTACTTATTGGGCAACCCAATATTTTATCAAAGAGATGTCGTACGGCAGCACACTGTTCGGACTATAAAAAGGAGGCCTCCTATCATTGAGTTTAAACTTGAATCGGATAGCACTAATCGATATATGAGAAGTTTGCCCCTGTTCCTGTTTATGGGCTACTTCGCATTTTTTCTCCGAGGCTTAAGAAACAGATCATATGGACATGCCCATATTTTTCTATAACTTCCAAAGGGCATGAAAATAACCGCTGATTACTGCACTCTTGCCTTCAACTTCGATCAGTTAACCGAGGTGAAATTTCCAGCAGATCAAACTGGATCGATGGACTTTCGCAAATGTGTACGAAAGCAAAGTTGTATACGGAAGGCTCAAAGATGAACTGTGTAGACGGATCGGTTGCTTTCTCGGAGGAAGCGAGCAACCTCAGAAAGCTTTACATCGTGTGTGTAGCAACAAAGATTGTCACAAGACTGTCCCCCAACTTTTGTCAATGGCTTTTTGCAGGTATGAATTGCAAAATTTTCCTTTCTTAACGTTTCCAACGAGGCTATTACTGAAAGGAAGTAAAAAGGAGGTCAGTATAGCTCTCTGTATCATAACGGGACACACAAGAGTGCACAACAAGCCGATTACTGTCTTAGGTGTGGCGTAGTATTGGCATTTTGGGGGGGATTAATATCCGTACCCTCTTTTCAACCTTACCTATCTTAACCTAACCTTTCCAAAATATTTGAATTGAAGTTCAATCTCCTGCCCAGCGAACACACATGCTAATTTTCGTTTTTAGCCACTATGGGCAACTTTTATCTCATGCTGAAAGGAACAACTTCCGTCTTAGACAGATTTATGCCTTCGGTAGGCTATTTCGCTGTCGCACATAGAGCATCCTGCACTTCATCTCAAAGAATACCGGGAAACTTTCCAATACTCAGTAACACCCTTTTAAAGCAGGAGATATTAGCTAGCCATTAACTACACTCTTTGCATAAACGAATGGGTCTAAATTGGATGGATGTGCTCGAGCAGAAGTCTTCATATAATTCCTTGGAATATGGAAATCGTATAGGCTTCTCGACGGGTAAGGGTCTTGCAGGCGGAAGACTTCGCGATTCCTAAAGCGCTGGAAACGATGTTAATGCGGGAGAGACGGCCCAATCAAACTGTCACGATATATGAGAACAGCCAGGTGGCGCTGAAGGCTCTGGCGTAGGGCCGTGTGAGGTCCAAACTGGTAAGAAAATGCATAGAGCTTCATCGATCCGAGGGAAAGGCTGTCAGGCTCCGCTGGGTTCCAGGTCATATAGGTGTGGTGGGGATTCGTAACCATATAAGATTTGCGCCCTCTAGAATCTTAAGAAGTTGAATCTGAAGATCGGTTTATATGGCAGCTATATAAGACTTAAGAACGATTCATGCCATACTTGGCACAGATATTGGAAGTCTAAAAAAAACGCAGCGTGTAAAATTTCAAAAATTTGAAAATTTCAGCTCAATAGGATAAATATATCATTTTTCAAGTTTTTTACCTGTTAGGGCGAGTTCATTAAATTTTACAATTTTTGTTTGTTTCTCTTTCGAGACGAGCTCAATGATCGGAGATGCAAATGGAAAAGGAAGGCCAAAGATAGCAACACACACCAACCATTATGGGACGCGTTTCGTCTTTGGTTAGAAGACTTTTCAACCATTTTAGGAGTGATAGCCGTAAGGGCCGTGCGTTGGTATGTTGTATTTGAATCGTATTAATAGCGAAAACGCATCTTTGATACAATTACCACACTAGACAACCCTGGCTATTAGCTGTAATTTTCCTAATGCATGTATTTTTGTGTAATGACAGACATTCATTCTGTGACAAATTACACTTCTTCCGTACTACACATTTTGTGCATCTGTTGGAAGTTGTATTGATGGCTTCGAACGCTAAGACAACGGCAATAGCTCTCGCGGTTGCTCCGTGTGCCCAGGTTCGAATCCTGGCCGGACTCTGCCGAATTTTTGATTTTTCAAGTTTTTTGCCTGTTAGGACGAGATCATTACATTTTACAATTTTATTTGTTTCTCTTTCGAGACGAGCTCAATGATCGGAGATGCAAATATTTTTTTTTATTAGCTTTTTTCGATTCTATCCCACTGTGCGACGGTGGCAAAAGTGCCTCGTACAAAACCCCAAGTATTTTCTCACATAATCCATTCGAATCCTCTTACAATTTAGTCATATTTCCTATCTTCACCTTGATTTTCCTGCGATGGTATGACCTGTTACAATCCCTCTATCCACTCTCCCATTGCCGCAAGTCTCATAGCCGCAGTGACAGCCTCATATGAAATCTCTATGGCCGACCCACCTGTCCCATTAGGCGTAGTCTCTATCCCGCCGCTCATTCTTAGACAATACGTTCTTTGAAATCTGGTCATGATGTTACGCTTCCTGTTCACTGCCATCCACCATACCACCACTAACCGTAGGTTAGTACTGGTCTAATCACGCCCCTTAAAAGTCAGGCCTCATTTTGAGCTTAGGATCCATCTTATCAGTGCCCAATAACTGTGAGCCTTCTTAGTAAGTGCCTCGATATGTTACTTCCAATTCAGTTTGTTATCCAAGATCACTCTCAAATATTTTACCTTGCCGCATATCGAATTTTCTCTGGTAAGGAAATGTGGCTTTGTTATTTTCGCAAAAACCTGCTCCTATTCTCTATCCACACTCACTTTCCCCTAGTGGCTAACTCATACTAAATCTGTATGGCTACGAGTCGAACGTCTAGTATTATCCTCGTAGGCGTGATTCTCATTGCCTTTGGTTATGTCTAGACAACACTTTCTGCGTTTGTTTCTTTGTTCCTATAGTTTCAAAAACAATTTAGTTTGCCTGTAAAGGCAATTTTCGACATCGGAAGGGGAGCGGACCCTCCCCTTTACCCAAAAACACCTCTCAAAATCAAGAGTGGACCGAATGGGACAATATGTGTATCAGATGATAGGTATTGGAGAATAGAATACGAAAATGGTATAAAAATTTGGTACCTAGAACCCAGCGGGCCGCCCTAACCCCAAATGGTGGACATTTGGGGTCATACAGACATATTTGACGTTCATATCAATATGGGACTCAAATGAAAGGTATTTGGGAGTGAACTAGGAATCTGATACAAATTTTTGGTGGGGTAGCTCCAACCCCAAAACCCCCCAAGCAGACTTATTAACCGATCATGATAATAAGGAGCTTTTAGTAGAAGAGTACAAATCCGTTAGTAAATTTTGGGTTCAAGTAACCAAGGGACCGTCCCAACCCCAAAACTTCTCCAAACACAAATATTCGGCGTTCATATCAATATGGGACTCATATGAAAAGTATTGAGGAGTAATTTGAGAGTATGGCATAAAAAATCAGGCCCAACTAATAGGAGGTGCCCTACAAGTAACCTTGACTCGGGACTCGATTTAGGTATTTAGGGAAAGATTACGAATATGAGATTAAAATTATAAACCCGCCAAATGGAAATGTGGACCAATCATAACAAATTAGCGCTCAAATGCAAGGTGTTTAAGAGTAAAAACATAATCTGATATTCAATTAAAAGGCCATGTGTTTGGGGGACCGCCCCACGCCAAAATACCTACCAAATCGGATATATTTGCCAACAATGGCGATATGGGGCTTAAATAAAAGCTATTTTGGTGTAGAGTACGAAGTTGGTACTCACTTCCGGAACAAAGACTCTGTGGGTCCACCCTCATCCCCAAACAGAACTAATTAACCGACCATGGTAATATGGGGTTCATATGAAAAGTATTTGAGAGTATAGCACGAAGCTTATATTGACTTTACCCCACTCCAAAAATAGCCCTAAACCGGAAAAATTTACCCATTATGGCAACATAGCACTCAAAAGAAAGTTATTTGGGGCTAGAGAGAAAATTGGCCCATTTCCTTAAAGAAAAGGGGCAAATTTCTCACATATCAATGAGTCCGATACAAGTTTAAGCTCAATGATAAGGGGCCTCCGTTTTATAATCGGTAACAACATTTTAGGCGAAGTGTCCCCACCCTAAACAGGGCTTATTAACCGACCATGGCAATATAGGGCTCAAATAAAAAGTAAAGGAGGGTTAAAGAAGGCGCAGCACAGACGATTTCGCCCATTGTGATACCACAGGAACAGATGAAGAAGTAAGATCCCTTTAAGTTTCTACCGTTGAACCAAAAAAGCCCAATAACTGGCGAATGTTCACATCCGCTAAATCATACAGGATTTAGATCCTAAAGTGGATCTCCTCCTGACTGCTAGTGTGGGACACACACGCAGAAGGTGTTCTATTGGGTTGCCCAAAAAGTAATTGCGGATTTTTCATATAGTAGGCGTTGACAAATTTTTTCACAGCTTGTGACTCTGTAATTGCATTCTTTCTTCTGTCAGTTATCAGCTGTTACTTTTAGCTTGCTTTAAAATAAAAGTGTAAAAAAATTATATTTGATTAAAGTTCATTCTAAGTTTTATTAAAAATGCATTTACTTTCTTTTAAAAAATCCGCAATTACTTTTTTGGCAACCCAATATAATCTCTTCTTCCTTGATGTCCTCGCAGCTTCTGCAAAAGTCGTTGCTGGCAAACTTTAGTGTGTCAGCATGTTTTCCGATTAGACAGTGACCTGTCATGACGGACACAATGACTGAGACGTCTGTTCTAGCCAATGACAGCAAAGCGGTAGACCTCTTGAGAGGTCTTTCACCACTTTATCGTTAAGTCGGAGTTTTGGTCGTCTCAATTTGCGTTCAACATACTACTTAGCCGTAAGTGAGTGTAGGTCAAACCATGCTCCTGAAAAGACTGTGGACTATATTGGTATCCAGTACTCATTTGGAGCTAACGGCCATTCCAAATAGTAGCCAATATTTGTTAATCTTCTCAGTAAGCTCCTAAATGTGGCACTTTTCTATCTTATCCAAAATCATTCTCGTGGCTTCTCGAGCTGCCCCTTTGTTGTAATATAACGTCGTCTGCGTAACAGCCAGGTTTAAATCCGTCCTTAGTCAGCATCCCTAGAAGGCCGATAAAATGACCCAATGATCGAGTTCACCACCACTTTATGTACTGTCATTTCAGAGTCGTTTTGACCCACACACATAACTAGCATTCAATTACAACGTTATCGGCTAATTTACCATTACACAAAGTATTATTTGGCTGACAAAAGGCATTACAGCGAACAAGCCAACCAAAATGCTGCAACATTGGGAGAGCACCAAAACAAAACAAAAAAAAGACAAACGCCAACGTATGAAACTCTAGGGAACAATCGACCACGAACTTCAATAAAAGTTCACACCATTCGGCTGTAACCGCAAGTCTGTCCGTCTGTCTGTCTGTCCGTTAAGCTACGCATTAAATGCTAAAACATGTTCTCTATCATATTTAAATGCTGATTAATTTCAACAAAAGAGGATTTTGTCGAAGTGATTTTCATGATAATTCAATTCAAATAAATATTCGATATCATTTGAATTTGAAGGGCGGCACGAGAACATGGGACCATAAAACAGAGGGAGAAATATTTGGAAACTGTCATGATTGACTTTTATCCCATCACTGGAAGACACTAATGACAGCCAACGGCATAAAACGTAGCGAAACCAAAGCGGCAAGCTTTTAATTTGTTTGTGTTTGTTTTGGGGGTTTTGTGGCGGGATTTCTTGCGCCTTGTTGGTAATCAAATGGACAAAACTCCAACTCACCCATGGCCATTTCTCCTCCTTTTCCACTTCAAGAATTGAAAAGCCTCAAAGCCTTTTAAATACCTTTAGGCACACTTTTTGCTAAGATAAACTTTTCCACCCGCTGCGAATGTCACTGGCGAAAAAAAGAGAAGAAGCAAACGAAATTTGAAGAGGGCTAAAATACACAAACACTTGAAACACTTAAATATCAGCGACAAAAACGGCATCCCAAAATAGCCCCAAAAAAATAAAAGACTTCAAAGATTTACTACTTTGCCATTTCGTGAGAAATATCTTGCAACGTTTGTCTTTTGCATTTGCAAATGGTGGCAGGCAGCCGAGCCTGCGAAGGAAAGTTGTGGAAAATAATGAATGCGAAAACGTCATCAGGATAACGCATCAACCAGGATATCTGCCACATCTTCCTTACTGGCTCTCAAACTCTACCTCCACCATCCAAGCTTTCATTTTATTTCTCTCTTCTCTTTGTTTTTCTAGTCATTTTGTCGTGAAATATTTTGCAAAACTGTCGCTTTGCTTTGTCAAAGTTTTACCAAGCGTTAAAGGATTGTATGTGCCTTTGCCAAGTGGCAGAAGCCTAAATGTAGAGAAAAGCCTGATTGTTCTTAATTTGGAAAATATTTTTGGTTGAGTTTTATTTAATTTTAAAATTATTTGGAATGCTATAACAAATAGGGAAAGTATTTGAGAATAATCTACCAGTTTGCTACCAAGCTGACCAAGCAATCTCAAAGCAAACTCGGACTATTAATATGGGTGGCGAGGGTTTCCTTTCCACTAAGGTGACGAGGGTTCCCTTCCCACTAAGGTGACGAGGGTTCCCTTCCCACTAAGGGGTTAAGGCTATCGCTTCTATAAATAGTGTCATTGTATAAAAGAGTCTGATATCAGACGGGCACTATAACCTAACCTAAATACCATCTGTGGTTTCAGGTGGTCAATTTTTTCAGGTATTAGGAGGTCAAGCCCTACCCTAAGCATCCACTATAGCCATTCTGGGTATATTGGATGCTTAGGGTAGACTGAGGAACCTCTCAGATTACCTAGCAGACGGGCACTATAACCTAACCTACCTAGGCGGCCGGGTCACCATCTGTAGTTTCAGACTGAGGAACATCTCAGACTATTTGGCACGCAGAACGATTCAAAAGAGCATATTCAGGATTCCCAGTGGAGACAGAGAGCGATTCGGAAATGGATGCTTTTTGAGGAGATTGAGCCCTCTGTCCTTCCCTATGATTCCAAGATGGAGTCAGGGACGAGACATTCGGAATAGGTATGTCACTGAATGTACGATATTTCAGCCAGAGACCTGTGGCAGTTCGACGGCCGCATCAAAAGTCGGTGGAAAGGGATTGTCACCTACCAAAATCAGTATTTTTGTGTACAGTAGGGCGACATTTAAGCCCTTGAATGATTCAGAATCTATGATCCCTCGCGCGAACCAAGTCCAAATTATTCAAAGGGGTCTCTACGGAAGGGTACGGTCACAAATTCTTTGTATAAGTGAGACTGACATCCTACGGACACTACAACCTAACCTATGTACCAAACTGGCAGGGCCAGTACCTGTGATTTCAGGTAGTCTATTTTTTCAAAGAGGACTATGATATTAGGTAGTCAAGCGGGTCTCCGAAGACGGGTACAGACAGAGTTCCATTCTGGGTATTGTGGATGCTTAAAGTAGACTGATTAACGTCTCTGACAACCTAGCAGACGGGCACTATAACCTAACCTACCTAGCCGACCGGGTCAGCAACTGTCGTTTCAGACTGAGGAACGTCTCAGACTACCCAACACGTAGAACGATTCAAGATATCATCTTCGGGATTCCCAGGAGAGACAGAAAGAGAGAGAAGGAAAAGAGGAAAAGAGAGGGAAAGGAATGCTGCGTTTGAGGTGGATGAGCCCTTTGTTCTAACATATGGCTCCAAGATGGAGTCAGGGACACGAGATTGAAGGTCCACTCCGAGACACTCGGTATAAGTATGTCACTGAGT
Source organism: Stomoxys calcitrans (assembly GCF_963082655.1). Classification (NCBI taxonomy): domain Eukaryota; kingdom Metazoa; phylum Arthropoda; class Insecta; order Diptera; family Muscidae; genus Stomoxys; species Stomoxys calcitrans. Next base: position 89,078,755 of record NC_081553.1, read on the forward strand.
GTACGGTAATTCACCCAGAGACCTGTGGCAGTACGATGGCCGCATCAAAAATCTGTGGAAAGGGATTGTCACCTAACAAAATCAGGATTTTTTGTGTACAGTAGGGCGACATTTAAGCCCTTGAATGACTCAGAATCTATGATCCATCGCGCGAATCAAGTGAAACTTATCCAAACGGGTCTTTAAGCAAGGGTACCGTCAAATTTAATCTAGGTTTTATGGACCGGTAAGGTTGGCTGAGAAAAGTCCCAGACTACCTGGCTCAAGACCCTTTCCAGATATGATTCCGAAAGAGAGGTATAGGTAAATCACTGAGAAAGCTGGACGAGATCTGCGCTAGTACGATGGCCGCATAAAAAATCCGTAGAAAGGGCTTGCGCCCTCCTGAAATCAGGATTTTGGTGCATAGTAAGGCGACAATTGACGATAGTTAGATGGAAGTACGTAGCGGAATGCTTGAATTAAATGAAATAATTCCGGACTCATATCGTAGCCCTGAGTTGAGTTCCCGAATACGATGGTATTCTGATACGAATACTGTAGCTTATATATCGAGACGACGGGTTAGAATCTATGATCCCTCGCACGATAATTTATCCAAACGGGTCTTTAAGGGAGGGTACGTTCATAAAGCCATTCTGGGTTTTACGGACGGTGAGGATTGACTGAGAAAGGTCTCACACTACATGGTACAACGCCTTTTCCAGATAAAATATTCGGAGTTTTCTTTCCCGAAAAAGAGGTATAGGTATGTCACAGAGGAAGATGGACGAGAGTACGGTATTTTAGGCTGACATCTGTGCCAGAACGATGATCGCATAAGAAATCCGTGGAAGTAGCTTGGCACCTTCTAAAATCAGGATTTTTGTGAACAGTAAGGCGACATTCAAGCAATTGTGAGGTGGAAGTACGTTGCGGAATGTTAGGATTCCATGAAATAATGTCGTAGCCCAGATTAGGGTTCCCTAATACGATGGAATTCTGGCACGAACACTACAGCTTTATCTATCGAGGCGACCGGGTTAGAATCTATGATCCCTGATCCGTGAACTAAGTGAATTTTATCGAAGCGGATCTCTAAGGAAGGGTACGGTCTCAAATCCATTCAGGGTTGACTGAGAAAGGAATCAGACTACCTGGCGCAAGACCCTCTCAAGATATGATATTCGTGTTTTGCTTTCCCGAAAGAAAAGTATGGGTATGTCACGGAGAAAGCTGAAATTGTGAGGGGCTGAGTTCTGTGCCAGTACGATGACCACATTATAAATCCGTAGAAAGGGCTTGCCCCCTCCCAAAATCAAGATTTTTATACACAGTAAGGAGACATTGAAACCCTTGGATTCGGCGATAGTGAGACGGAAGTATGTGGAGGAATGTTTGGATTCCATGCTGATTTGGCTTCCCGAACACAATGGTATTCCGGTGCGAACACTATAGCTTTATCTTTCGAGACGATCGGGTCAGAATCTATGATTCCTCGCGGGAGCGAAGTCAAATTTATCGAAATGGATCTCAAAGGAAGGGTTTGGTCACAAATCCATTCTGACTATTAAGGACGGGGTGGATTGACTGAGAAAGGAATCAGACTACCTGGCAGAAGGCCCTTTTCAAACAGACCAGGGTCAGAATTTATTTTCTCTAGCGCCAAGTCAAATTTATCGAAGTGGATCTCTTAGCAAGGGTACGGTCACAAATTAGATCTGGGTATTATGGACGGGGAGGGTTGACTGGGAAAGGAATCAGATTACCTGGCACAAGGCTCTTTTCAAACAGACCGGGGTCAGAATGTATGTTCTCTAGCGCGAGCCTAGTCAAATTTATCGAAGTGGATCTCTTAGCAAGGGTACGGTCACAAATCTATTTTGACTATCATGGACAGGGAGTGTTGACTGAGAAAGGAATCAGAATACCTGGCACAAGGCCCTTTTCAAACAGACCGGGGTCAGAATTTATATTCTCTAGCGCGAGCTTAGACAAATTTATCGAATTGGATCTCTTAGCTAGGGTACGGTCACAAATCCATTCTGACTATCATGGACGGGGAGTGTTGACTGAGAAAGGAATCAGACTACCTATCACAGATAAACCCGGGGTCAGAATATTTGATCTCTCCCGCGAACCACTTCAAATTTATCGAAATGGATCTCTAAGGAAGGGTATGGTTACAAATCCATTCTGACTATTAAGCACAGGGTGGATTGACTGAGAAAGGAATCAGAGTACCTGGCAGAAGGCCCTTGTCAAACAGACGAGGGTCAGAATTTATTTTCTCTAGCGCGAGCCAAGTCAAATTTATCAAAGTGGATCTCTAAGCAAGGGTACGGTCACAAATCCGATCTGGGTATTATGGACGGGGAGGGTTGACTGAGAAAGGAATCAGACTACCTGGTACAATGCCCTTTCCAGATAGACCGGAGTCAGAATCTTTGATCTCTCGCGCGAACAACTTCAAATTTATCGAAGTGGATCTCTAAGGAAGGGCACGGCCAAAAATCTCTGGGTTTTATGGACGGGGAGGGTTGACTGAGAGAGGAATCAGACAACCTGGCAAAAGCCTCATTCCAGGTAGGATATTCGGGTTTTCCTCACCCTAAGGAGAGGTTTGACAGTCGAATAATGTGTTTAAATAGGATGAGGCTATTGTCTTCACTGATGGCAACTAGATGCAGTTAATGACGGGTTTGGGGTACTCCAAGACACTTCATACTGATATTTCGCTGAGACTGCTGGACAAGCTTATGATATTTTAGGCAGAGATATGTGCCATAGCGATAGACGCAAAAAGATCCTGGAAATGGGTTTACCACCCTCGAAGCTTAGGATTTTTGTGTGTCGTTACGTTACCTTCCTAGCTCATGGTTACGTACCCGTGAGCATCATATCATTAATTCTCCCCGTGTCTTTTTACGTGGCGGCGTACCCGCAAGCGACCTACCATCGATTTTCTTCCGTGTCTTTAAGTCTTCGTATGTGCTGCCGTACCCGTAGGAAACGTAGTATGGTCACCAACCTCCGACCCTAAACTCGATTCTCCCGGCGCCGTGCCAGAATAAACTCGATTCTTTCGGTCATAAAATCGATTGTAGCGGTACAGTACGGCCGTAAAATTGATTCTTCTGATACGGTGCCGTATTACGGATAACACAACCTGGCTGCTATAACACATCCTGCGGGCGGAAATTAGGCTTCCCACGGAGTGCGTGCGACGATACAGTGTTAACACGAAGACATTGAGGGTGAAAAAAATGTATGGAAAGTCTGCTGGCCATTAACGCAATAGCAACTATAATGTAAGGTTACGAACTGTATTGAAGGATTAACGTCTTCCCTGACTATAACGCAATCTCCATGGCATGGAACCTCAAAAATGTCGCCAGCATTATAAGGGGATAACCACCGCTGAAAATGTTTTTCTAATGTTCTCGCCAAGATTCGAATCCAAGCTTTCAGCGTCATAGACGGACATGCCAACCTCTGCGCTACGTAGGACGAGCCATTAGCCGACAAAAATATTTTCTTCGCTATTTAAAAAAAAAAAAAATCTTAATTGGTTAAAACAATTCATGAACCGATTGTCGCCATAAAAATAGCGCAAAAAATTCCGTTAACAAAAGTCTGAGAGTTCCTAAGCATTTCGATGTTTGAGGGTTTGCGCGGGAAAATTCGAGGAAGAATCACAATGTGTTTTTTTTTTGTTGGAGCCTGCACGTCGGATCCGAAATTTCTGGGTCCAGAGTTTGAGTGCCAGATCTCGCGTTTTCTATGTATAAACCCATACAGACAGAAGAGTTCGGTTCTTGGTGACTAAATGTAGACATCAGCACCAGTCTACCCTCTTAACTTAGAGCTATCAGTGTTAAACTTTTCTATGCAATGTGCAAGTTTTTTTTTCAAAACTTAAAAAATTCTCCATACAAATCAAAATATGTTTTTAGTTTCCCTATAAGTCGTTGTCTACCACTTAGATGTTAAAACCATGCAAATTCTCTGGTCTTGCTTGCAGTAGATGATGAGAAGTTTATAGGAATTGTACTTGCCTAACTTAGATTTCCCAAAGATTTCCTTTTCGTTTTGCATTCTTTTTGTCCAAAACTGGTACGGTTTCTTTAATGGTTTTAATATATCCTGTCTTAGCTGTCCCAACAAAAGCACACCTTCCTTTTCGCATTATCAAAACTTAAGAGCGAAGCGGAGGCGATGTAGGGAAATAAAAAATTGTTTAGCAATATTTCGACTTTGCATCCGTATGTCTTTTCGTTATTCATTTGCTTTGGTTATCTTTGGAAGTGGTAAGCTTTAGCCAGAATTGCTATTAAGCCATTTTGAAACGTTGCAAAAGACTTTCCTTGAATGTAACTTTTCTTTTATTTTTGCCTGCCTCGAAAATAAGAAAAATGAAAAGGGAAAATTGTACGAAAAGGCATTCAGTGAAACATTGCATTTAGTAGAAGGAAAGACAGGCCGAAAGTTTGAGTGCTTACGTGATATAAGGCAAATTCATTTAGTATTGTTTAACAAAAAAGAGCAAGGCAACAGTAACAAGGACAACGGCAACGACAGAGGATAATGAATTGAAACGGTTATCCGTTAGGGAAAGTTCCAAAAACTGTCGCATGAATTTCAGGCAGGCAGGAAAGATAGCATAATGGTCTAGTTTGTTATTCTCTAAATGAGGTGAGAATGGCTTAAGCTTAAGTGGCTAAGGAGATTCTACCTCTAGAGTCAAAAGAAAGAAAAATTCGCTGGAACCGACTATGTTATACTCTAATGGTAATGGAAATCATTGTGCCCTATCATAGGGGCTTTAGACCTTAAACGTCCACAATAGACCACTTATTTACACTGTGCCAAATTCTAGAAAAGCCGAGACGATCAAATCAACATCTACCGTCTTTTGGTTGACTAGAAGCCCACCTTGGACAGACCTATGCGTTCAAAGATGTTTCACATCATGTCAAAGTTTGGCATATTTAGACGAATTTGTAGGGCGACGCTTACTGAAACACGCTTCTTAGTTTAAATATGAAAGAACCACCCAGAATCGTTTAATACCAAACGAGGTTTCAGAGAGGGAGATCTCTGGATAACTAATCTTCCCTTTGCTGGAGAAAATTATGCAGGATGTAGGTGTGAATAGGCACGGCACACTGTTCATAAGAGAATATATGATAGTCTTTAGACCTGGTATGTCTACCATAGACCAGATATTTACACTACCACAAATCCTGGAAAAGACCCGGGAAGGACAAATCAACACCTACCATCTTGTCAATGACTACAGAACCGCCTTCCAAAGGCCTCTACGTTAAAAGGTAAGTCTGAGAATGTTATCTCTACAAAACGGATACGTCCTCAGTTAAAATAGGAAAGAACCGTTCAATACCAAACGAGGTTTCAGACAGAGAGTATGCATGGCACTACTCACAGGTAAACATACCAACGGGTCACCGGAAGAAGCAATTGCAGCATTTGAAGGTATGGGAAGAGAGTCAACAGTAGTGGGTCTGGCAGTAAATGGAGATGAGAAATTAGATGGCATCACCTCCCAAAATCCTGTACACCCGAGCAGATAAATAAAGTGGATAAAGTTGAGAACTACAAATTTGAGATAGCCACCAACTTTATCTACCTGGGCATCGTCGTAACCAAAACGTATAACACCAGTTTGGAGATAAAGCGAAATACTGGCAAACAGATGCTACTTTGGATTGAGTAAGCAGTTGAGAAACAAAGCCATCTCTCGACAGATGAAGATCACACTTTGCAAGACATTGATACTTCCCGTGTTGTTATATAGTTGGGAGGCATGGGTACTTGTGAATGCAGACGAGGCAATGCACGAAGTGTTTGAGATAAAGATTCTTAGTAAAATTTATAGACCAGTGTGCATTGATGGAGAGTATCGGCGTCGTATGAACCAATAACTGTATGAGCTGTATGACGACGTTAGCATTGTTAAACAAATCAAAATACAATGGTTGCGTTGGCTAGGTCATGTTGTCACAATAAACTAAGAAGCTTCAGTGAAAAAGTCTTTTGAAGACTACCATTATAGAGCACGCCCAAGGGGAAGACCAAAACTCTAATGGAGTGACCAAGTGAAGAAAGGCATTTCGTAATTAAAGTGCCAGAGGTTGGAAAAGCAGAACAGAAGATCGAGGAACATGGACATCTATTCTATGATCGGCTAACGTAACATTTGTTCTGTAAAGTAATGTAAGGAAGAAGACTAAAGGGTGATTTTTTTGAGGTTAGGATTTTCATGCATTAGTATTTGACAGATCACGTGGGATTTCAGACATGGTGTCAAAGAGAAAGATGCTCAGTATGCTTTGACATTTCATCATGAATAGACTTACTAACGAGCAACGCTTGCAAATCATTGAATTTTATTACCAAAATCAGTGTTCGGTTCGAAATGTGTTCATTCACCGTAACGTTGCGTCCAACAGCATCTTTGAAAAAATACGGTCCAATGATTCCACCAGCGTACAAACCACACCAAACAGTGCATTTTTCGGGATGCATGGGCAGTTCTTGAACGGCTTCTGGTTGCTCTTCACTCCAAATGTGGCAATTTTGCTTATTTACGTAGCCATTCAACCAGAAATGAGCCTCATCGCTGAACAAAATTTGTCAAAATTTGAACACATTTCGAACCGAACACTGATTTTGGTAATAAAATTCAATGATTTGCAAGCGTTGCTCGTTAGTAAGTCTATTCATGATGAAATGTCAAAACATACTGAGCATCTTTCTCTTTGACACCATGTCTGAAATCCCACGTGATCTGTCAAATACTAATGCATGAAAATCCTAACCTCAAAAAAATCACCCTTTAGAATAACATTTGCCATACATTGGGAAACTTTTTATGCCTATGTCCGAATTGTGCAAGGTAAAGCAGAAGAATAGAAAAGAAAAAACGAATTTTTGAAAGATACGTAACTCTAACCAATGATTGCCCAAGGTAATAAATTGAACCGATTCTAGTTCACTACGGCCCGCATCGGTTCAGGTTTGGATAAAGCTGCCATATAGACCGATCTCTCGATTTAAGGTCTTGAGCTCATTAAAGGCACATTTATTGTCCTATTTTGCTGAAATTTGGGACAATGATTTGTGTTAGAACTCTCGATCTCTAGATCTTGGACCCATAATAGACGCATTTATTTTCCGATTTCACTGAAATTTAGGACTTTGAGTTGTATTAGGCCCCTCGACATACCAGTTAAATATAGCCAAGATCGGTCTACATTTGGATGTAACTGCGTCATATATCGATCTCCCGATTTACGGTTTCAGGCCCATATTGAGTTGATTAACAAATTTCGCTGAAATTTAGCACAATGAGTAGTGTTAGGACCCTCGATATTCATATCGAGTATGGTCAAGATCGGGCTATATTTTGATATAGCTGTCATATGTACTGATCCCCAAATTTAAGTTATTGTGACCATTAAAGCACGATTATTACTCGATTTCGCTCGATACAGTGGGCTGTGTTAGGCTCTTCGACATTCATGTTCAATATGGCCTAGATCAGTGTACATTTAGGTATATCTGCGACATAGATCAATCTCCCGATTGAAGGCCTTGGGCCTAAAAGGTGATTTTTAAGCTATTATCTTTTTGGCAACACTGGTTTAAACAGCTAACGCACATTTCGGGGTTTGTTTCACTGCCAAACATCTGCAGTTTGGTCTATAATTTAACAACGAATCCTCTTACAAACGAATCATCTTACAACTTGCTCATTTTGGCTCAATGGGCACGTAAATAAGCAGAATTGTCGATTTTGGAGTTAAGATCAGCCAGAAGCATTGCAAGAGCTACCAATGCATCCAGAAAAATTCACACTTTGGTACGGCTTGTGGGCTGGTGACATCATTGGACTGTACTTCTTCAAAGCTGAAGCGAATGGTCAGCGCTACCGTTAGATGATATCCAACTTTTTTTTTGCCCAAAATGCAAGAACTTGACTTGCATGACAAGCAGTTTCTACAAGACGATGCCACACAGCACGCGTAACAATGAACATATTGAGAGGCGAGTTCGGTGAACATTTTATTTCACGTTTGGGACCGGTCAATTGGCCGCCAAGATCGTGCGATTTAACGCCTTTAGACCATTTTTTGTGGGGCTATGTTAAAGCTCATGTCTATACGGACAAGACCGCTACAATTGATGCAGTGGAAGACAACATTGAAGCAATTATTTGTGAGATACGGGCCGAAATGAAATGAAATAATCTTCAAACACTAAATAATACGGACCGTACAATCGATTCAAATAAAGATTTCATGCATTTTCCTGAATGTTATGAGTTTTTATACCCACCACCGTAGGAATTTAGTCATTCCGTTTGCAACACATCGAAATTCCGATTGTCGCAAAATTCTAAGACTATTTAACGATGTCCGTGTATCTGACCGTCCGTTTGTTGTAAACACTCTAGAGCCTTCAAAAGTTGAGATATTGAATCGAAATTCGGCACAGATACGAATTTTTGATGCTCGCTGGTTAAGTTATTGAACGGGCCAAATCAGACCACATTTGGATATAGCTGCTATATAGACCGAATTTCCGATAAAGGGTCTAATGCCCATAAAAACATTAGTTTTCATCCGATTTTGCTGAAATTTGAAACAGTGAGTAGTTTAAGGCTTTCCGAAAATATGGCCCAAATATGGTTCAGATCGGGCTATATTTAGATATAGCTACCATACAGACCGATCTCCCGATAATGGGTCTGAAGACCATAAAAACTTTATTTATTACCCGATTTCGCTGAAATTTTAAATAGTGAGTAGTTTTAGCCCACCCGCCATCCGACCCAAATATGGTGAAGATCGGACTGTATTTAGATATATTGTAGCTGCCATATAGACCGATATACCGCTGAAGGGTCTGAAGCTCATAAAAGCTTTTTTTATTACCCGATTTTGTTGAAATTTGAAATACAAAATTCAACAGTGACTTATATTTATTATACCACTCAATGTCCGTGTCGAATTGGGTAGGGGCTCAAGAAGCAAAATCGGGAGATCGGTTTATATGGGAGCTATATCAAGCTATTGATCGATTCAGACCATATTAGACACGTATGTTGAAGGTCATGAGAGAAGCCGTTGTACAAAATTTCTTCCAAATCGGCTGAGAATTGCGCCCTCTAGAGGATCAAGAAGTCCAAGATCGGTTTATATGGCAGCTATATCAGGTTATGTACCGATTTGCGCCATACTTAGCACAGTTATTGAAAGTCATAACAAAACACCTCATGCAAAATTTCAGCCAAATCGGATGAGAATTTCGCGCTCTAGAAGTCAAGATCCTAGATCGGTTTATATGACAGCTATACCAGATTATGAACCGATTTGTATCGTACTTCACACAGTTGTTGGAAGTGACATCAAAACACTACGTGCACAATTTCAGTCAAATCAGACGAGAATTGCGCCCTCTAGAGGCTCCAGAAGTCAAGGCGCAAGATCGGTTTAAATGGCAGCTACAATATATTAAAACATGGACCGAGAATTGCGCCCTCTAGAGGCTCCAGAAGTCAAGACCCAAGATCGGTTTATATGGTAGCTATATCAAAACATGGACTGATTTAACCCATAATTAACATAGCAGTTGTTGGAAGTGATACCAAAACATCATTTGCAAAATTTCAGTCGAATCGAAGACCCAAGATCGGATTATATGGCAGCTATATGAAGACATGGACCAATTTGGCCCATTTACAATCCCAACCGACCTTCACTAATAAAAAGTAGTTGTGCAAAATTTCCAGCGGCTAGCTTTACTCCATCGAAAGTTAGCGTGTTTTCGACAGACATACAGACGGATGGACGGACATAACTAGATCGACTTAAATTGACATGAACGAATGATAGATTCGATCGCTATTGTGATTTCGACAGACGGACGGACATGGCTACATTGACTCGGAACGTCGACAAGATGAAGAACAATCCCATGGCAACCGGTTGTACGTACCGGATTAACCCGATGAAGGCGCTTCATCGGCAAGGGCTGCCGACTGCTACAACAACAACACGATCAAGAATATAAAGGGTGATTTTTTTGAGGTTAGGATTTTCATGCATTAGTATTTGACAGATCACGTGGGATTTCAGACATGGTGTCAAAGAGAAAGATGCTCAGTATGCTTTGACATTTCATCATGAATAGGCTTACTAACGAGCAACGCTTGCAAATCATTGAATTTTATTACCAAAATCAGTGTTCGGTTCGAAATGTGTTCATTCATGTGTTCAGCGATGAGGCTCATTTCTGGTTGAATGGCTACGTAAATAAGCAAAATTGCCGCATTTGGAGTGAAGAGCAACCAGAAGCCGTTCAAGAACTGCCCATGCATCCCGAAAAATGCACTGTTTGGTGTGGTTTGTACGCTGGTGGAATCATTGGACCGTATTTTTTCAAAGATGCTGTTGGACGCAACGTTACGGTGAATGAACACATTTCGAACCGAACACTGATTTTGGTAATAAAATTCAATGATTTGCAAGCGTTGCTCGTTAGTAAGTCTATTCATGATGAAATGTCAAAGCATACTGAGCATCTTTCTCTTTGACACCATGTCTGAAATCCCACGTGATCTGTCAAATACTAATGCATGAAAATCCTAACCTCAAAAAAATCACCCTATATATACTTTATGGGGTCTTAGACGAATATTTCGAGGTGTTACAAACAGAATGACGAAATTAGTATACCCCCATCCTATGGTGGAAGGTATAACAAGTAAAAGCGTGCTAAGTTCGTCCGGGCCGAATCTTGGGAGCATATCACCATGGATTCTGCTAAATATTTATACAAAATAAATTGAGTTGAAGGGCATAATTTTATTCTACATACCAAACTTCTGTCAAACCAGCAAAATCGGACAAAAATTGTGGCTCGTAAGGACTCAAGAAGTCAAATCGGGAAATCGGTTTATATGGGTGCTATACCAGGTTATGGATCGATTTATTTGGAAGTCAAAACAGATCACTCTTTGCAAAACTTCAGCCAAATCGGAAAAAAATTGCGGCTTGTAAGGGCTCAAATCAACGGTCTCATAATCCCTACCTACATATACCTGAAGTCATTATTCCAATGTGTTACAAACAATACCAAAAATTTAGTACATCCTTTTCGCCGGTGTATGTATAATTATCCTTTAAACACTTATGCGATGAATTAGTCCAGGACTTGATTTAAAATGACCCATAGCTTTTCACTTTGTTTTATGGTTTCTCATCATGGATGAAGCGAGCCCTTTTTAATCACCTGACTTCAATGAAGATTGAAATCTTTAATGTAAAATTTATAGTCATCACGTTTTGCGCCACCTTAGTCACCTCAAAGGCAGGATATAGAAAGATGTCATGCTCGTTCGCTTACTTTTATCATTGTGTGGTGATTAAATGCCGCTTAATGGTCGACTAAGCATGACGGTGTTGCTCTTTTCGAACATTATTCCCCGTGTCAAGGGAAAAGGTCAATTACAACGAACATTAAGGATTATAAAATGTTTGTGTCCTGTAATTCCGCAGCGTTTTGAAAACATTTTCGTTTTTTTTTTTTTTTATTTTCAAATCCCATGTTCTTCGCGCCTTATTCACGCTATGCTGAATGGGGCAGACAGGCGACAGTGATGGAGAGCGGTTGGACCATAGGGATTTGAAGCAACAAACAAAAAAAAAACGAGAAAAAGGAGAAAAGGAAAATCATTTCATTTGAATTGCGTTTATATTGTGTCCTTGTATTTTTTTTCCCCTGTCACATTGGTATGTTGGTAGGCCTTAATGTTTTTATTTCTTTTTTTTTTTCTGACGGTGTTCTTTTTTTCTGACTGCCCTGACCCTAACCCTCAGAGGAGCTGCAATTGATTTAGTAATTAATTTAATTCAGCTATAATTTTAATAGCGTACAGTGATTACATTTCACTCAGTTCGTCTGTCTATCTGTCGCCCAGTCAGTCATTTAGTCTGTTTGCTTCAATTCAATGAATGCCATGAGAATTGCAAAGTGTTTGCTCGGTGTTGCATAGAAAGCCATAGTCATAGCGAAAGGGAAAAAACGAATTAAATGAAAATCACATCAAATTGTCACATAATTACTGTATAATGAAGTTTATATTTGTTTTGTGTAGTTATTTTTTCTTTAATTTTTACATTATATTTTTTTTTTTGTTTTGGTGTGGCTTGGGGAAAAGGTCCCAAAGTAATTAAACAAATTATTGCAAATTGATTTGTTGGGTAACATGAATTTTTGATTACTTCAATTGACATTAAATGATAATTATTTGCTTCATTCAAATATTAAAAATGGAATGAAATTTTAATAGGCGAAAATAATGCAGAAAAGATCCTTCGGCTAAACAGAAGTAAAACGGATTGGGATAAATTTCGGCACAAATTCTGCACATGTATCCCTTCTAGACCAGAAAAGGAAGTGGAAACTACGGAGGATATAGACATAGTGGTCAAGCGGAACACGAAGACCCTGAATGACTCGCTGGTGCCAGAGTGTACTATTGCGAAGCCAAGGTGCAAACAGCGACCGCCATGGTGGACCCCAGAGTTAGTTGGTCTAAGAAAGGACTGCAGAAAACTCTTTAAGAGTGCGAAAGCCACAAGAGCACCACACGATTGGGACATCTATAAGGCTGAGCTAAAAAAATATAAGAGCTAGCTGAGAAAGGCTCACAACAAAATCTGAGTGGAATTCTGCTGCTCCGTGGATAATACATCTGAGGCCTCTAGGCTAAGGAAGAATATGTCCTTGAGACCTATTACATTGGGGTATATACAGAAGTCAGATAATGTATGGACAATGTCTAGTGAGGAAACACTAGACCTACTCGTTGACACACATTTTCCGGAATGCACAATGCGGCGCCAGAAGAGGTTGCCACTGGTATGCATGCGTCGGAGGTTATAAGCAAAATTGTGTCTGAACCGAAAATCCTTTGGGAGATAAGAAGTTTCGACTCGTTTAAGTCGCCCGGCCCTGATGATGCATCACCGGTTGAATTACAAGCTGTGTCTGATAGACTGGTTCCCTGGCTTAGGGAGATATACTCTACTTGTATCAGAATGTCATATTTACCTGTGGGATGGAGGGACACGAAAGTCATTTTCATTCCGAATGCAGGAAAACTCTACCACACGAAGGCGAAAGATTTTCTTCCTATTAGTCGGTTATCCTTTATGCTGAAGACTCTTGAGAGGTTGATAGAAACATATGTTAGGGCAAAGATACCTGGAGATCGCCTGTCACGACAGCAGCTTGCATATAGTAAAGGCAAATCCACTGAAACAGCCCTTCACGACCAAGTCGGCTACATAAAGGGTTATCTCGCTGTTAAGGAATCACAATGGTAGCAAATCTTGACATTGAAGTTGCTTTCAATAACGTAAAACCGACGTCAATCACGAAGAAGTTTGAGTTTCTAGGCATCAACTCTAACGTAAAAAGTTTTTTAATAACCTACTTACTAAAATATGAATTACGTCAGACTTCGGATCTGTAGATCTAAACAGATGGGTCGGCAGAGAAACACCTCAAAAAGTCTGTCTCTTTTCCTTTGGAAAATATTCAATAACAATATATGATTGTTATTACGGCAGACTCAGACCAGTCAATGTGGATTCACCTGAGCCGCTTTTTGATAAAAGCGGGGCTGTGAGAATTCCAAACCTACTATGCTTTAATAAATCCTCATCGGCAAGGGCTGCCACCTAGCAGACGAAAGATAGAACACAATAAACTGCTACAACAACAACAACAACTGTGCTTTAATCTAGACTTGAAGAGGTCTACTGCTTTGATGTCACTGACTAGAACAGACGTCTCAGTCATTGTGTTCGTCATGACAGGTCGCTGTTTAATTGGAAAACATACTAGCAGACTGAAGGTTGCCAGCAAAGACTTTTGCCGAAGCTGTGGGTATATCGAAGAAGAAGAGACTATAGAACACCTTCTTTATGTGTGTCCCGCAGTGGCAGAAAGAAGGAGTTCCACTTTTGGTTCTCATTTCTTTGAGAACCTGTCTTAGCGGATGTGAACGTTTGCAAGTTGTTGGGCTTTTTGAAGCGATCTGGGTGGTTCAACGGTAGGAACTAGAAGGAATCTTACTTCTTCTGTTTCTGTGGTATCACGATGAACGAAAGCCACAGGATGAATGGTATATTAATCTTGTAACTCCTCGATATATTAATCTGCGACCCCTATAAAGCCTATATATTCATGATCGTGTCGACAATCCGATTCGACTTAGCCATTTCCGTCTGTGTCTCCTTCCATTCGTCTGAAGAAATCATGACGGCGGTAAAACGTGTAAAGCTAACCCATCGAATTTTTTGCACAAATACTTCTCATTGATGTAGGTCGTTGCAAATGGGCCATATTGATTCAGATTTAAATATGACTCCCATATAAAGTGGTCCTTCAACTTCTTCAGACCCTAGAAGACGCAATTATTATCCAAATGTACTGAAGTTTTGCCCATTGCCGAGTATTGTACCAATCGGTCTATAACCTGATATAGCAACCATTTAAAACTCATCCTGATTTGACATCTTAAGCCCCTAAAATTAAATTTGGGACGTGGTGTTCTGTTACGACATCCAACAATTGTGCTAAGTACGGTTTAAATCGGACTATAGCCTGTTAAGGCTCCCATACACACTTTGTCATCTTGGCTGAAATTTAGCACGTAGTGTTTTGTTGAAATTTCTGGCATCCTTGGTAAGTATTGTCCACAACAATTTCCAAACTGATTAACTCTCATATAAACCGATATCCGGATTAGCCTTCTACGCATATGCAAATTTTGCCCATGAACATTCCATTAAGGAACAGGGGCAAACTTCTCACATTAGCCTTCTACGACTTCTAGAAAAATCAACTTTACCTGGTTTGGCAGAAATTTGCAACGTGAAATAAAATTATGACCTTCAGCAAGCTAAACTTTTTGTAAATTTGTATAAGAATAAATGGCGGTGGGTTTCCAAGATTCGATCCCGCCAATCTTTTCACGTCTTTACTTGTAAAACTTATAACCTGCTATATTTGTTCTCTATGGTTACTCCCTATGAACAGAAACCATGCGAAGTATTTGTCAAACTTGATGCATGGTGTGCGGTCTTTGAGCCCCACCCATTTTAAGGCCTACTTTTTTCTTTACTTTATATTCTCATAGCTAAATATAAACACGTACTGAATGCTTATTTCTGTTCTCTTTTCAGGTAAGTCCCGCTGATAAAAATCTACGAATCTACAAAATATAAGGCGAGTATAAACCCATTCTATTGGGTTGCCCAAAAAGTAATTGCGGATTTTTTAAAAGAAAGTAAATGCATTTTTAATAAAACTAAGAATGAACTTTAATCAAATATACTTTTACACTTTTTTCTAAAGCAAGCTAAAAGTAACAGCTGATAACTGACAGAAGAAAGAATGCAATTACAGAGTCACAAGCTGTGAAAAAATTTGTCAACGCTGACTATATGAAAAATCCGCAATTACTTTTTGTGCAACCATAAGAAAAGTTAAAAAATACAACATCGGCAGCTAAGTTAGCAAGTCGAGTGGAACCATGGGGTAATTTGCCAATTTTAAGCGTTAATTTTTGTTTAAAAACTTAAATATAATAGTAGTAGTTATTTTGTCTGTTAGGTTATGTGGTAATTGTATCATAGAGGCGTTATCACAATTAATACGATTCATATACAACATACCAACGCACGGCGCTTGAAGCCATCACATCTAATATGGTTGAAAAGTCTTCTAACTAAAGACGAAACGCGTCCCACAGTGGCTGGTGTGTGTTGCTATCTCTGCCTTTCCTTTTCCATTTCCAATCTCCGAATATTCTCAATTATTTTCCATGCCACGCCCCTAAGTTGGATCATGTCTGGTATTGTGTCCCTACATAAGTGCCGGTATCTGTCAGCCTCGAAAGCCGGGCAATCACATAGGAAATGCTCCAACGTCTCATCATCTTTCTCGCATGCCCTACACATGCTATCACTTGCCGCACCGATTTTACATAAGTGAGCTCGTAGTCTTATGTGTCTCGTAGTCCTATGATACCGGGAACTATACTGACCTCCTTCTTACTTCCTTTCAGTAAAACCCTCGTCTTCTCACGATCTGGACCTCCCCATAGGATATTCGCCGTCCTTCCGGCCGTTTCGTGTTCCACATGGGCATTCGTCACCCACTCCCTTAAATCCGACCCAAAAGGCTTCGGGTCAACCTAATTTATTGATGGCAGCTCTCTGGCCTTCACCTCCAAATCATCTGCTTTCTCATTCCCAGTTACTCCGCTATGTCGCGGCACAGAAACGATGCGGATAGTGCTATCCTCAGAGAAGGTTTTAATCTCCTTCCTACATTCCAAGATTGTTCGTGATCATACCGTCCTGGTTGTTATTGCCCTTACGACAATTTTTGTTAACCGTAAAGATGTTCACATTCGATGTCCTCGCGTTAGCACCGCATAACCTCATGCATTCCGTGATCGCCCGGATCTCCGCCTGTAGGAACGTATTATGATTAGGCAGTCCAAAACAGATCTCAGTCCCTGGATTCTCAATGTAAACCTCCAGGCCCACTCTATCCTCTAGCTTTGATCCATCCGCGTAACATGATCTTCCAAATGGCAATACTAGGGTTCCGCCAATCCGAGACCGTGCCGCTGGCAGCATTGCCTCGCACTCGACCTTAAGGTTCATCTCAGGTACCCGATCGGAAACCTCTTCCCTTCCTTCAGGTTTCCTATCGCTGCCACGACTATACCGCGATGGTATGAGCTGCTCCCATCCTCAATCCATTCTTTCATCGCCTTAAGTCTCATAGTCGCAGTCGCTGCCTGGCACTTTATCTGTATGTCTATGAGTCGGATATCTAGAATAGTCTCCAGTGCCCTAGTGGGCGTGGTCCTCATAGCTCCGCCTATGCCAGACAACATCTTCTCTGAACTGCTGCATTATCCTTTTTCTGCACTTTTTCTCCATCGCAGCCCACTAAACTATTGAGGTATAAGTAAGGCATTGGTCTAATCACGGTCCTGTAGAGCCAGTGGACTATTCTCGTATTCAGGCCCCATTTCGAGCCTACGGCCCGTTCACATAGTGCCCAATATATGTGAGCCTTCTCAGTACACTCCTGAATGTGAGACTTCCAATTCAGTTTTCTGTCCAAGATCACTCCTAAGTATTTGACCTTGTCAGATATCGAAGTTGTTCTATTGAGAAAACGAGGTGTGTCATATTGGCCCACCTTCGTCTTTCTCGTGAACAGGCATATTTCAGTATTCTCTGGGTTAACATTGAGACTGCTAGGTCTAGCCCAGTCGTATGGCATATGCAAGACCCTTTCGGCCCTTCTGCATAGCTGGTTCGGATCCATGCCCCTTAAAAGTATTTTAACATCGTCTGCATAGCAGACGGGTTCAAATCCCACATTTTTGCTGTTACAGCAAATAGTTTTGCTGTTTTTACAAACCAAATTTCTCAGAATTACACTCTAAGAAAAATGTTTTTGAGCATTTGAGCTTTGTGAAACTTCTTTACGAAGAAGCGTCGCACTTTTGGGGTATTTTTTAAAGAGCCGAGTCCGAACGGCGTGCCGCTTTGCAACACCTCTTTTGAGGAGAAGTTTCTAAATGGCATAGTACCTCACAAATGTCGCCAGCGTTAGGAGGGGATATCACCGCTGAAAATTTTATGATGGTCTCGCCAGGATCCGAACCCAGGCGTTCAGCGTCATATGCTGACATGCTAACCTCTGCGCTGCGGTGATAAATACAATTCACTGTTGTTAAAACAGAATATTGATCAATATGTCAGTTATATCAAAATATTGACCTATCTGAACCAAAATGGGCAAGGATGTAACATAGGTCACTATTCCAAATTTCAGCATAATCGGGTGATAAATGCTTCTTACATGGGCCAAGACCTTGAATCAGGAGATCGGTATGTATGGCAGCTATATCCAAATATAGACCGATCTGAACCATATAGAGAACGGATGTTGGAAAGCCTAACATAGAACCTTGTGCCAAATTTCAACGAAATCAGGTAACAAATGCGCCTTTATGGGCCTAGGACCCTAAATCGAAAGATCAGTCTATATGGCAGCTATATGGCCAAATGACCGTTCCGGGACGTGAAATAAAATGTTCACCGAACTCGCTTCACAATAAGTCCAATATTACGCGTGTTGTATGGCATGTGCCACCGCCTTGTTAAAACTACAGGGCAAAAAAAAGTTGGTCATCTTCTCACGGTAGCGCTCACCATTCACAGTTACGTTACGATTCGCATTATCTTTGAAGAAGTATGGTCCAATGATGTCACTAGCCGCACCAAACTGTGACTTTTTCTGGATGCATTAGTAGCTCTTGCAATGATTCTGCCTGGTCTTCATTCCAAAATCGATAATTCTGCTTATTTACGTACCCGTTGAGCCAAAAATGCGCTTCGTCGATGGAATGGAAGAAGCGCGCGATGAACTTTCGTTGTTCGTTTGTAAGACGGTTCATGTTTACATTATAGACCAAACTGAAGATGTTTGACCATGAAACAAAACACGAAACGTGCGCGAGCTGTTTAAACCAGTGTTGCCAAAAAGAACTTTACCTGCCTATGGACAAAAGATTAACTTGTGCAAAGTTTCGGAAACTCATCTTCATTTCCAAAGTAGCGTGATTTCAACCGAAAGGAAGGACAGACAGACGGACGGACATGGATTATTTTTACATGCATACATGGATAGATTTTTACGACGACCAAGAATATATATATATATATATATATATATATATATATATATATATATATATATATATATATATATATATATATATATATATATATATATATATATATACATTCGAAAGGGTCGGAAATGGATATGGATATCTGTGTTTTGCAAACGGAATGACAAAATGAATATACCCCCGTCCTTTGGTAGTGGGTATAAAAATAAGCCGTTTGGAGCCCAATTTTTGGTATTTAAAGGCAAACTTGTCTTCAAATTGTAAGGCTCTTTACCCAAAATTGCTACATTACACAACTCGACCAACCATAAAGGTTCATAGTCGTGAAGTGTTATTTTTTGGCATTTAAAGCCATTATATGCTGGTATGTCAAATAAAACCATAAAAAAAAACCTTACAAAAAACATCAAAACCACCAGTTAACGTTAGGTTGACTGCCAAAGCTAATGGTCAGCAACATTGCCAATAAAGACGGGGGCATATAAATTGTGAATATTTTAGTTGGTTGCAAAACGCCAATTCACTTCATTACAGAGCACCCACCACCGTTTCTAACCACCCCCTTACAAAAAAAAAGCTGTCTAAAAGCCGCCAAAAATCACACTCTCTGATGGCAGCAGCAGCACCACCACCAAAAAAAGTGCAAAGTGAGGGTGGATGAGGAAAAAAAGCTGAAATTAATCGCATGCAAATTCAGTTTATGTTTACCCGCATAATTGGTGTGAATTTACGATTCATTTACTTGCCGCAGAGAATGGACAGTGCCAACAATGGACACCATGGCTAAACCCGCTTCAACGTCAATAACACCAATCGCAGCAGCAGCAGCAGCAGCAACAACCAAACGGTCTCCTGACAAGCATAAAATATAACAGCACATGTTTCCCTCTCTCTCTCAAAAAGTTCCTCTCTCTCTTTTTTGCCTCCCATTCAAAGAGACAGACACTTACAAACATAGTCCACAGTCCATATAAGCCATGTCCAAAACGCGAGACATTTTCTGTTAGCCAGCAACAAGCGACAATGCCAACGATGATAACGCCAGTCCATAGCGAGTAGGGCCTCAAGCTATATTTCTCCCTTGACAAAAAGGGAAAAAGGACACCCAAGAGGGTTTCTCTTCCTCAGCCAAAAATGAAAAGAGGAGAGGGGGCGTTTTTGCGACCATGTTGCTTTATGATGTACGAGCCTTTAATGCCTTTTACTGTTGTTTTGTCGCGCCTTTGGCAAATGCCGCGATTTCCCTCTCACAACCCAACCGTCGTCATCATCATCATCAGCTTCGGCGACGTCGTCGTCATCCGTATCCTCATCAACGACCAACAAACAAAAGCCTGACATTGACTTTATTATTTTGTTATTTCAAAGAAATTCCTTAACGATGAGTGTCCCTAACGTTCAACAGTGGGATGAGATTAAAAAAAAGGGAAACCAATTTTTTAAAACCATAAAAAATTACAAAATGTTCCTAAGAAATTACAAAATTACTTACACCAATTGCATTATGAAAAATTTTTCTTAGAAAAAAAATTTTGACAAAACGTTCTTCTGAAATAAATTCTGGAAAATCTTAAGGAAATCAAATTTTGACAAAATTTCCTTAAGAAATGAAATTTTGACAAAATCTATTATCTATAAAATAGGGTACTTCATTTTGTAATATTCGCTAGGGGGGAGCGGACCCTCCCCTAACCCTAATTTTCAAAACATCAGATCTCGCATCGATTTATGCGAAATTTTGTTCGCCCCCTTATGGTAACCCGAAGAACATAAAATTGGTAAAAAAAAATCGTTGGGGTTAAATAACCGAGGGATATGCCCTACCCCAAAATCCACCAAAAACGGAGATGTTTATCAATCGGGACAATATGGCCATCATATGAAAGGTTTTTAAGAGAAGAGTACGAACTGTCAATTATTCAGAGGATCCGCCCCACACCACAAAAACCGACCAAAAATGAAAAGTTTAGCGGTTGGGGCAATATGGGAATTAAATGAAAGGAAATTGGAAGTAGAATATGAAGCCTTTATAAAAATTTGGGATCAAGTCCCAGAGGGGCCGCCTCATCCCAAAAACCATCCTCAAACGGATATGTAGGCCGATCGGGACCGTATGGGATTCAAAACGAAAAGCACTTAAGCGTAGAATACGAGACATATAAAAAAGTGGAGTCTATTCCCGGGCGGGTCACCCCACCCCAAAATGACCCAAATGGACATGTACACCGCACGGTATATTTGGGACTCAAATTTGAGACTAGAATGCGAAACTTGTATAAAACTCCAAAATAATACCCCAAACGAGACAATATGAGATTCAAGGGGAAGGTATTTGAGACTTAAATACGACTTTAAACATATGAACAAATTTGAATAGAGAATGGCATTTTTGAAAAAATTGCCAAAAATACATGCTCTCTTAAGAAAGTTCATCGCGAGCTTCTTCCCTTGAGCGAAAATCCCATATTTGGTTCAATGGGCATGTAAATAAGCAGAATTGTCGATTTTGGAGTGAGAATCAGCCAGACGCATTGCTAC
The DNA here is from genome assembly GCF_963082655.1 of Stomoxys calcitrans. Classification (NCBI taxonomy): domain Eukaryota; kingdom Metazoa; phylum Arthropoda; class Insecta; order Diptera; family Muscidae; genus Stomoxys; species Stomoxys calcitrans. The sequence continues at coordinate 89,100,098 of NC_081553.1, forward strand.
CAATGCATCTAGAATAAGTCACAGTTTGGTACGGTTTATGGGCTGGTGGCATCATTGGGCTGTACTTCATCAAATATAATGCCAATCGATATCCAACTTTTTTTGCCCAAAATGCAAGGGCTTGATTTCCATGATATGTGCTTTCAATAAGACGGTGCCACATGCAACATAGCACGCGTAACAATGAACTTATTGAGAGGCGAGTTTGGTGAAAATTTTATTTCACGTTCAGGAGCGATCAATTGGCCTCCTAGATCGTGCGTTTTAACGCCTTTATATTATTTTTTATGGGGCTTTGTTAAAGCTCATGTTTGTACAGACAAGCCCACTTCAATTGACGCATTGGAAGACAACATTGAAGCATTTATTCATGAAACACCAGCCGAAATGTTGGAAAGAGTATGCCAAAATTGGACTAAGCGGTTGGATCATTTGAGGCGAGGCACTGCCAACATTTGCATGTCTCGATCTTTTCAGCACCTTGATCGTTCAGTCGTAACCAGAGTCCGTCGATTGGATTATGGTCACTTGAGCCCCATTCGTCACAAAGCCTCCACCGAAACTGGTAAGCAGTAAATGCCGCCCCATTTGCAGCCGTAATGTTAATGCCACTAACGCCTGAAGGCCCCTCAAAGGTATACTTCTCGCTTGGCGTGTTCAACACACCAACGTGTTCAATATCAACCTTTCGCTGAGCAACTGCCCACGATGGCGATTCTCATGACCAAGCGAGTACTGGGTCATTTTCGAGAAGCACATCGGGGAGGTTGCGTTGGCGTCTAGACTTAGGATGAGCAGATTGCTACTCCTGAGTAGGAGCACCGTATCCATATATTCAATATAGGGCTCCATACCGCCCTTCTGCACAAATGCAGACTGGCTAAAGCTTACCACTGAACAATCGATGTCGTTGTCATCTACATTTATCGCAGAGTCACTCCAACTGTCAGTAAAGACTCTCATCCGCCCCGATAATCCTACAACGTTACCATCCACTACATAGGGCTCCTGTACCAACGCGACCGAGCAACCAGTGCTTCGCATGACATGACCTAACTCCTACCGTCACCGCTCTAGACCCCTGACAATTAAATTGGTACAATTTAATCCCCATAACGATCCTTAATGCCTAGCGTTCGCCCTATCCCCTTAAGCGAACAATTTCTGCAATGAACGGAGTTCGGACAGGCCGAAGCCACATGTCCGTCCGATCCACAACGCCGACAGACATCACCCTTCACGGGACAATCTCGTACCCTATGGTCGAAACCCATGCAACGGTGGCGAGCGAACACCGCATCCTGCATACGGGCGGTAAAGCAGAACCACTTCACGTACGCCCCCTCCTCACACAACTTATCCGCCAACCTCAGAGTGCACTCCAGGGTGACGTTGACAGCGCCACCATCAGGTGGCAATGAACGGGGATCGGCCGAAGCCACATATCCTTCCAATCCGCATCGCCGACAGACATCACCCTTAATACGGCAATCTCGCACACTATGGTCGAAACCCATGCAACGGTGGCATGCGAGAGACCGCATCCTGCATTCGGGCGGTGACGCGGAACTATTTCACGTACGCCCCCTACTCACACAACTTATCCGCCACTCTCGAAGTGCACTCCAGGGTGACGTTGACAGTGCTACCATTAGGTGGCCGACCGACGAAAAACGTCCTTTCATCAACTCGTTTAAGTTCAGGGATCACCACTTTCGGGCCCAGCTTCTCCCGGACCTCAACCTCTGCGAACTTCTCGTTCGCCTTATTGCGGTCCCTCTCAGCAACCGAGGGTGTGCGGATAACCGCCCCGCCATTACGAGTCGGACGGACCCCGTGAACCCTCACACTACCTCCTCTATCACCTTCTTGACGACTTCCGCAGAAGTTGTCACCGCATTATTTTATCTGAACTGGCTAAAATTTTGCACATTATGCTCTGTCACGACTTCGGGTACGGTACAAATCGGTATATAACTTGATATAGCTCCCATAAAAACCGATTTCCTGATGACTCCTTCATTTTTGTAAATTGTTAGTGGCATATTTAGTGGTGGCTTCTCAAAATTCTTTTCGGCCAAACCTAGCACATTTTTACTTGTTCTAAGTTCACACCATTGTCCCCCTAAGTTAAATAATTGTGCACTGGTTCTCTGATGGTGATGGTGCAACTTTATTTGGCCATTTTGAGGCAAAGAAAGGCGCATTGCTTTGGTCACTTACTCATCTTATTTGCCTTCCAACCTCCCCATTCATTTGGTTTTGGCTTTTTAACAACACTTAAGTTTCGCAAGAAAATGGCATTTTAAAATGTTTAAACGTTTTAGTGTTTCCTTTTCGGAGGTCCTTTGTTCATTACCAGAAACAAAGCAGCGAGCAGCCACATTCGCGACAGCGACAGGGCCAAGGTTTGTTGTTTGTTTGCTTGCTTGCTGTTATTTTTTTATTGATGCCATTTTAGGGTCTTTGGGAATTCGCTGAGCAACAATTTAAATGTCCTGTCGCGGAATGTAATTGGACAATGGACGATAAAATTTGAATAATGTCCTAAAATGGTTTGTGTCTTGCACTCTAATGTGACAAATGGATTGTTTCAAGCATTTGCTGTGGTGCTTTCAAAAATCATAGGTAGAGATAGGGGGAGGATATTTTTGTACAATTTTATAAAGCCTATGCAGGAAATGTTTTGCTTTTTTTTTTTCTTCTTGACTCTGGGGAAATGCAAAGGAAACATGCTGGCTCAACAAAGTGTATAAATTTTAACATATCCTAATGACCATCAAAAGTGTTGTTAAAAATCGCAAAAGAAGATTGGCGCTTAAAAGGCAATGAAATAAATTTTAGCAGCAATTTAAGAAATTTAGATTTTAGATTTATGAGTTAAAAGTTCATTTATTTGGAGTAACTCAAATGTAAGAGAATTCTAAGGAATTTGGGAGGTAATGAAGTTGTATTTCGTCGATATTTGAAAATTTCTTGTGCAACATATGGAAAATATACATTTTTTATCATTACTTTATACATCTTTCACTGCCATACATTTCTAAAACCATTGAAAATGTCTTCCGTATGTCTATCCCTCTGTCAGTTAGTCTATGAAATTTGGCATAAATCCATAGCTCAGTTAGATTACTGAAACCTAATCCCATGGCAGCTGCTACTGTTTACCCCAAAGAAACCCTTAATCGGCCAGAGGGCGCCGCCTCAGTTCGTCCTTTTTTCGTTGTGGAAGAGGCACATCCCGTAGTGCCTCCTGCGCACACATCGGGTCCGTGCTGGGATTGAAGAGAACTCCGAACCCAGGATATTTTCGGTTTGCCAGAACCGCCTCCATCATCGATCGATGTCGGTGAGGTTTAACTGTTACATGGAGTGGATGCATTTCCGATCTTGCTCAGGGATTACGTTGCTATGGGAGTACTGTCGCACTGAATGTGTTGCAAGGTGCTGTGCTAGCAAATACTTCAGTGGGTACAAGCGTCTTAGTCGGTGCCTTCGGCGTCCTCGTCGTCGGGCTATGTGACACCTTCGACTTCTCCCTTGCGGCAATATACGCAACAGCAACACCCCAGACCCAATATTGCAGGGCCAGTGCCGGGAAGTGTATCTTTCTTGCAATTGAAGTGCAATGGCCTCCGAGGCAAGATCGACGAAATAGTAGATTTTATAAATCAGAAGAACATATTGGCTGTGACGATCCAGCAGACAAAGCTTAGCAACACCTGCAGCCTGCACAGCTGTCAAGTATACAATGTGCTACGTAAGGATACAGAGTGGAGGTGCGGGATTGTCGTTCATGAAACACCATTCCGTGCAGAATAGACTGATCTCGCCGGCGGCTCGCGCTATTGAACTCTACTTGGAATGTATGGGGATAGCGGTCAGGTCCAGTACTGCCGAGCTGGAGCTTTACAACGTGTACATACCGTAGGTTGGTGGTTGTGTCCCAATAAAGATCAGGCTTACAAGCCCAACATGAGTGGGCTACTATCTGGCTATAATCGTCTGGTTCTAGGAGACTTTAATGCGCATAACGTCTTATGGCATTCTTCCCTAGTTAACGTCCAGTGAGGCATAGCTTTGGCTGAGGAGATTGCAGGCTCCATATTTTGCACGGTGAATGATCATACCCCCTCTAGGATTACAAGAAGTCGCAGCAGCTCGCCAGACATTCCCATCGCAACAGCAGTCGCGGACAATCATCGGTATCGAGCGGAGAGTCTCAAGGTCAAAACAGAGTGAACGCATTGAGCTTTGTTTTTGAGCGCTGCGTTTACAGAGAAATTCCACAAAGGCAACGCTCAAAAGTTAAACAAATTTTAACTTTGACGATTAAAAACATTTCTTAATGGATGGCAACACAGAATGATGTTCGATTGCAGTCGTCAAAGTTGAAAGTTATTTAAATTTTGCGTATTACTTTTTGAGATTTGTTTGCAGAGTTGCCTTTCTCTGCGCAACGCTCAAAAACAAAGCTCAATGCGATCATTCTGTCTTGGCCTTCTGTGAGAGGCCGGGTGGAACCGGCCCTCGCTCAAATACTGAATGCCTATGATGGTCGATACGACAAGGCGAGTTATCGGCCCCTTTAAAAAACCTACGGCAATCAGGTTACCACGATGATTGGTCGTATAGACCGGAACGAGCTTGCTCGCATATAAGAGCTTGACGAGAATCGCCACCTCCACATGCAAATGTGGTATATCTTTGATCAGCCTTTAGTAATAATTAAGTCAAATTTGATGAAAATTTCGTACGGTATTAAAATTTCCGACGGACCGAATCATATGTCCTACAGATAAAACATGTCCACATAAGACGCTGAACGTTACTGTTTTAATCTTGAAGAGAATATCAGAAAAAGTTATTTAACGGTAGTTAACGACAGCTTTTCGGAGCATCGATGTATTAGCTCATGATCGCCCCTTAGCCGAGTTGGTAGCTTACTCGGATTACCAGTGCGGATCAAAGCCGCGACTTTGATTCTTACCAGAGAATCGCAATGTACTTAAATGGTCTAAATGAATCTGTTAAGAAAAAAGAATGCCACTCTAACCTTACCCGGGAGGCCACCGTAGCGCAGAGGTTAGCATGTCCGCCTATGACGCTGAACTCCTGGGTTCGAATCCTGGCGAGACCATCAGAAAAAATTTTCAACGGTGGTTTTCCCCTCCTAATGCTGGCAAAATTTGTGAGGTACTATGCCATGTAAAACTTCGAAAGAGGTGTCGCACTGCGGCACGCCGTTCGAACTCGGCTATAAAAAGGAGGCCCTTTTTATAGCCGAGCTTAAAACTTGAGCTTAAAACTTGAATCGGACTGCACTCATTGATATGTGCGAAGTTTGCCCCCGTTCCTTAGTGGAATGTTCATGGGCAAAATTTGCAAAAATTTGCAATTTACTCTAACATTACCCAACCAAAACCTACATTGGCTCTTGCCTTGATGAAAATACTGCAGATGTGATTCCTCTGCTAAACAGAAAGAGGGCGAAATGGGAAAAGTTTCATATAATCAAATTAGTGGACAACTCACTCGCTGCCCATTGTAAGAGTTCGGCATTCATTATCTCATTAAATTTTTTTCTTTTTATTTCTTTTTACTTTTTGTTTGCGGTGTTTTTTCGGCTAAATACTTGATGACAATTGTCAAACAATTCAAAACATTTACTTATCTCTTTTTTAAGCAAACAGGTACTTCCACATCTTTTTAAAATTCACCGGTTTGTACATTCGCTTGTCTTGTTTATCTCCACAACAAGTTTATTCAACTTTTAACACATATTTCGTCTCGGAGGCAAAATTGGTTACAGGTGACAGTAGCAGTAGCAGACTCAGCAGCACCTGAGTAGGCTGGCTGAAAATGTAATAAGACGCTAGGCGTATCTATGTCAGTAGGAATCTGTTTATGGCAATGCCCATTAAAAATTCATATGTCTTTTTTTGGACCACGATTTCATATTTTTTTTGTCGTTCATTATTTAAATACATGAAAGTACTTATTAAAAGTCACGTTCAAGTGGATTCCAAAATCAAAAAAAAAAGCAAACAACATACACATGACACACTTCAGCTAAAATGTTTAAGTGCATGAGGGGGCTACCAAACAACACCATCAGTCAGTCAGTCTGTCTGGCAACTCAAGGTAAACAGCTTGGGTAAAAACTCAGAAAAAAAGTAACGGCACATAACACGTCTTCCGATTGCAGGTGTGAAAAACTCATCATCAAGATGCCAAATTATCACATCTCCACCCCAGAAGAGAAAAGGAGCTCTCGGAGAGGGTTAGAACACAACAAGGAATTTTAATGGATTAAAAAAAAAACGTCAAAAATTAAAAATTGTAGCTTTAATTTGTTTAAAGTGGCTCACGTTTAGTAAGCATTTATCACATCATGTTTGACCCTCTTTCGTTTTGTTCATATCCACATGAAATCTTGCCTCTTCTGGCAGCTATGTAAACGATATTGTCACCGTGCCACAATGTGTCATTTCCATGACTCAAACGATGCCTTTGATATCCACCATGTTGGCTATTCTGTTTTTTTTTTTTTTTGCCTTTTGTTCACGGTTCTTCCTTTAAAGCCATTGTTTTGCATTTTCATTCAGGTGTGCAACTGCAAATGGCGATGCCAAAAGATTCAGATTCAGAGACATATGAAAAAATCGTTGAAAGGGACATAACGGAGAGGAGAGAAATTGTGAAAAATGAAAAGCAGAAAAACATGCATTCTTTAGCTGTTAAAACAAATTATGAAATGACATTTAATTTGGCATGACTACAGAATCTTGACACCGCCATTGAATGGATAAAGAATGTGAACAGAATATCGAAGGCTATTAGATATGGCAAGGATTTAGTATTTGTTAGTGACATGTGAGTTTATTTTGAAATCTTTTTTAAATCGGCTTGCCCTATACAAAATGAACTAAAAAAGTCCAAGGAAGAGCACTAACAGGTTGCTGGATAGAAAATTTAACTCCACACCAAAAGTGAATTTACTGAGCATTCCAAGAGTAATAGAGCAGGAGGTGAGTCAGAATTTACTATGGATGAAGTTACAAACGCCATTTGCAGGGCAAAATCTTCCAAACATTGGCCCCGGCAGAATCTCTAAACTTATGCCGAAGAATTTGAATTGGAGTCCCCAATTTGACATTGTGCATTACTGTATAACTCGATGTCTGGAAAATAGGTAGAGTGAAGCCTGAAAAGGATTGGACAAAGGGAGAATCTAAGTGGCCGATTTTTATTTTCTCGCCAACAGCTAAGACGCTTGAAGCACTTTCCCTTCCTAGTCTCACTGATGTATTTCCAAGCACTGAACATCATTTTATTTCTATCGAAGATAATCTAAAAACGCTTTTTCAATGTAATTAAGCAGCAGAGTTTTCAGCCGTTGAAGTTGATAGTTTGAAAACATCTGTTAAATTGTTAAACGATCTACGACTTAAAAAATTACTGTATTGTAAGAGGATTAAATATTGCGGAGAACGCGTCAGCTGTTGAAGGTGTTCTTGAATTTGCTAAGAGTGTCGCACCTGATATTAAGCCAGAAAATATTGAAGAAGCATACTTTATTGGTGGCACACGAAAAAGAGACAACCAATAGCAAACGACTGTTGTTAAATTCTAAGACAGGGCAAGTAAAAACAAATTAATGGCGGTTAAGCCTAAATGAAAAGAGAATGAATCTACAAAAACTGTTTTTATCAATGAAAATTTGTTTTTATCAATGACACAATGAAAGTGACATTGGAGTTACTTAATTACGCCGAATCAATAAAAACAAGTAAAAGCGTGCAAAGTTTGACCGGACCGAAACTTATATACCCTCCACAATGGATCGCATTTGTCGAGTTCTTTTCCCGGCATCTCTTCTTGGGCAAAAAAAGGATAAAAGAAAACGATTTGCTCTTCTATTAGAGCGATATCAATATAAGGTCCGGTTCGGACCACAATTTAATTATATGCTGGAGACCTGTGTAAAATGTCAGCCAATTTGAATAAGAATTGCGCCCTTTTGGGGGCTCAAAAAGTAAAATAGAGAGATCGATTTATATGGGAGCTGTATCGGGCTATAGAACGATTCCGACCATAATAAACACGTATGTTGATGGTCATGAGAGGATCCGTCGTACGTCGTATTTCAGGCAAATCAGATAATAAATGCGACCTCTAGAGGCTCAAGAAGTCAAGATCCTAGATCGGTTTATACGGCAGCTTTATCAAGTTATGAACCGATTTGAACCTTATTTGGCACAGTTGTTGAAAGTCATAATAAAATACGTCATGCAAAATCTCAACAAAATCGGATAGGAATTGCGCCCTTCTAAAGGCTCAAGAAGTCAAGACCCCAGATCGTTTTATATGACAGGTATATCAGGTTACGGACCGATTTGAACCATACTTGGCGCAGTTGTTGGATATCATAACAAAACACGTCGTGCAAATCGGATAAGAATTACGCCCTCTAGTGGCTCAAGAAGTCTAGATTCAAGATCGGTTAATATGGCAGCTATATCAAGCAAATCGAATAAGAATTGCGCCCTCTAGAGGCTCAATAAATCAAAACCCATGATCGGTTTATTTGGAAGCTATATCAGGTTATGAACCGATTTAAACCATTCTTGGCACAATTGTTGGCTATTATAATAAAACACGTCGTTTCAAGTTTCATTCGAATCGGATAAGAATTGCGCCCTCAAGAGGCTCAAGAAGTCAAGATCCCAGATCGGTTTATATGGCAGCTATAGCAAGTTATGAGCCGATTTGAACCTCATTAGGCACAGTTGTTGAAAGTCATAATAAAATACTTCGTGCAAAATTTCAGCCAAATCCAATAAGAAATGCACGCTCTAGAAGCTCAAGAAGTCAGGTCCCCAGATCGGTTTATATGACAGCTATATCAGGTTATGGACCGATTTGAACAATACTTGGCATAGTTGTTGGAAGTTATAGCGAAATACTTCGTGCAAAATTTCATTCCAATCGGATTAGTATTCCGCCCTCTAGTGGCTCAAGAAGATCCAAGATCGGTTTATATGGCAGCTATATCAGGTTATGGACCGATTTGAACCATACTTAGCACAGTTGTTGTAAGTCCTAGCGAAGCACGTCGTGCAAAATTTCATTCCAATCGGATAAGAATTGCGCCCTCTAGAGGCTCAAGAAGTCAAGACCCAAGATCGGTTAATATGGCAGCAATATCAAAACATGGACCGATATGGCCCATTTACAATCCCAACCGACCTACACTTATAAGAAGTATTTGTGCAAAATTTCAAGCGGCTAGCTTTACTCCTTCGAAAGTTAGCGTGCTTTCGACAGACAGATTTAGATATAGCTCCCATATGAACCGATCTCCCGATTTGACTTCTTGAGCCCCTGAAAGCCCCAATTTTTATCCGATTTGGCTAAAATTTTGCACATAGTGTTCTGTTATGACTTCCAAGGACGGTGTCAATTACGGTCCAAATCGGTTTTAAACCTGATAAACCCATGTAAACCCATCTCCTGATTTGACTTCTGGAGCCCCTGGGAGCCGCAATTTTTGTCCGATTTGAAAATGAAACGAAATTTTGCACATAGTGTTCCGTTGTGACTTCCAACAGGTGTGCCAAGTACGGTTTAAATCGGTACATAACATGATATAGCTCCCATACAAACGAATTTCCCAATTTGACTTTTTGAGCCCTTACAAGGCGCAATTTTTGTCTGATTTGGCTGAAATTTTGCACATAGCTGAAAGCGTCCACAGTTTGCGGATGGTGGAAAGGACCGTTTTTATGCAGAGTAGCTGCCTATATTGAGTGCCAATGATTCTCGAGATGACAAGGCGAGTTATTGGCGCCTTCAAATAACCAATGGCCAACATCAGCGTTTGTTCCCAGGTTAGGGGCGGCTGCAGACGAGCGGCGGATCTTGGAGGAAGCGGCTCGCCACAACGCGGGATACATGTGGAATCCCACAAAACCCATGCGGTTGGGGCGCTGGGCCTGTAACCCGCCCCCGGAAAACTATGAGAACTACTATAAGAAACAAAGGAATAGTAAAAACGGACCCCCCAACAATGACGACCCATGCAAACGAAAAAGGGACTGTGATTTGCGGATCTGCACATGGAATGTCCGCACTCTTATAGAGAAGGTGCAGTTTATACGCTGGCGGTTGTATTAGAGAAGTACAAGGCAGATATTATCGCCTTACAGGAAGAGCGATGGACGGGGAATGGCGTCACTACCACACCAAACGGTGACGAACACCAAACAGTGACAACACCAAACAGTGACCACACCAAAAAGTGGCAACACCAACCAGTGACGAACTATAGCTACCATAACACGAGGCATGAATTTGGCTGTGGATTTATGGTTAGTCGGAGAATGAAACACCTTGTTTCCAGCTTTACTCCGGTAGATGAGAGGCTAGGCACAATCCGCATAAAATCCATATTCATCAACATCATTTATGCCTACACCCCGACGGAGGACAAGGACGAGCAGATCAAGGATACGAGCGTCTAGAGAGAGAATATGACCACTGCCCCGCCCATGATATTAAAATCATTCTGGGAGGAAGACATCTTTGGTGCAACAGTCGGAAAGTTTAGCCCCTGCACGAGATAACGTCCAGTAATGGGTTGAGGCTGGTAGATTTCGCCGCGGCAAAAAACATGGTAGTTAGTAGCACCAGATTTCAACATAAAAATATATTCACAAAGCCACATGGTTGTCACCCGATCAAAACACGAGGAACCAAATTGACCACGTTGTGATAAATGGAAGATAGTCATCCAGGGTGTCAGATGCGATTCGTGGAGCGAATATAGATTCACATCATTACCTTGTTGCAGCAAAGGTTCGCACCCGTTCGGCGAGGAAAGTACGATCTGACACTACACGTAAGCGGAACATTGAAAAGCTGCAAACACAACAAATGGCAGCGACATACTCCACTCGACTGACTCAACTGCTTCATGAAAGCACTCCTTGTTCCGATGATATAATGGCGCAGTGGCAAACCATTGCCCAGTCCATGGAAAATGCTGCGAAATCCGTACTTGGGTACCGGAAGCCTCCTCCAAAAAACCTATGGTACGACCAAGAGTGTCGAGATGCTACTGAAGCCATGAATGCGGCATATAAAGCAACCCTGCAATCAGTAGCAACGCGCCAGATGAAGGAGAGGTATCGGGAAAAAAGGAGAGAGGAGAAACGTCTATTCCGCAGAAAGAAAAACAGAAATGGAAAGACGTGAGTGTGAGCGAATTGAGATGTACAGGAGTCAGAATGAAGTCCGGAAATTCTACCAAAGAATCAAACATCAATGCGATGGCTTTGGTGCAGGCACATCCTCCTGCAGAGACAAAGAAGGAAATCTGGTAACTTGCACAGATAACATGCTGAGGATATGGAAAGAAGATTTTACCCAACTACTTGTGTCCGACGTTGGAGCCGAAGAGGATACCGCAGAACCAATCCCTGATGATGGTATAGAATGTTTACTTCCTACTCGGAATGAGGTCGAAGTAGCAATGACGCGACTAAAGAACAATAAGACAGCAGGAGCCGACGGATTACCCGCTGAACTACTTAAGACCGGAGGCGAGACGCTGATAAGGCATACGCATTCGCTTATCTGCGCAATTTGGCTAGAAGAACGCATGCCAGATAATTGCAACCTCAGCATACTTTATGCCATACACAAGAAACTAGACAAGACGGAATGTGCCAACTATAGAGGAATAAGTCTCCTCCCCATCGCATACAAGTTACTCTCGAGCGTGCTGTGTGAAAGACTAAAAATGTCATGTAAAGTCAATGAGATAATTGGGCCCTAACAATGCGGCTTTATACCTGTTAAATCCACCCTGGACCAGATATTCACACTGCGCCAAATTCTGGAAAAGACCCGAGAGAGACAAATCTACACCTGCCATCTCTTTGTTGACCACAAAGCCACCTTCGATACTCATTTACGTTCAGAGGTATTTCAAGCCATGTCTGAGTTTGGTAACCCTGCAAAATTAATAAGACTCTGCAGGATGAAACTTTCTGATACGGGTTCCTCAGTAAAAATAGGAAAGAATCTCTCCGAACCATTCAATATCTTGTTGGAGAAGATTATACCAGATGCAGATGAGATGCAAATTCCGAATACAAATTTTGCCCAAGAAACTTTCCACTAAGAAACAGGGGAAATCTCTCACATATCAATGAGTGCAGTCCGATTCAAGTTTTAAGCTCTATGATAAGGGGCCTCCTTTTATAGCCGAGTCCGAACGACGTCCGCAGAGCGACACTTTTTTGGCGAGAAATTTTACATGGCATACTACCTCACATATATTGCCAGCATTAGGAGGGGAAAACCACCGTTCCAAATTTTTTTGGCTATTGGCAATACAATTTTCGCAAAATCTAATGGCTATTTATACTAGGAACCGACATAATTTGAGAGTAGTAAGATGCAGGTTGGAAACAACAAAGCAGAGAATTTTACTATATGGGAAGTTTATTCAGTTTTATTGCTGATTTTCAAGAGAAACTTGAAAGCATATTTGCAAAATTTTTGAATTTATAAAAATATTTTAAAATTAATATACATTTGTCATTAGTTTGTGAATGGTTACTTTTTTGCAAGCATGTCTCAACTATACCTTTATGGCGCTGAGACGACATTATAATTGTTATAGATTATCATAGTTTTTATGAATAACAAGTAAGAGCGTGCTAAGTTCGGCCGGGCCGAATCTTATATAACATCCACCATGGATCGCGTGGTCGAGTTCTATGCGCGGTATCTCTTTTTAAGCAAACAAAAAATATTGAATAAGAACTGTTATGCTATTGGAGCTATATCAAGTTATAGTCCGATTCGGACCATAAATGAATGCTGAACATTGTAGAAGTCATTGTGTAATATTTCAGTTCATTCGGATAAGAATTGCGCCTTGTAGGGGCTCAAAAAGCAAAATCGGGAGATAGGTTTATATGCGAGATGCATCAAACTATTGAACGATACAGACCATATTAGACACGTTGAAGGTCACAAGAGAAACCGGTGTACAAAATTTCAGCCAAATCGGATAGGAATTGCGCCCTCTTGTGGCTCAAGAAGTCAAGATTCCAGATCGGTTTATATGGCAGCTATATCAGGTTCTATACCGATTAACGCCATACTTGGCACAATTATAACATAACTGTGTTACTGCGTTTGTTATGACTAACATAATTAGTCATAACAAAACACCTCATGCAAAATTTCAGCCAAAACGGATGAGAATTGCGCTCTCTTTTGGCTCAAGATCCAAGATCGGTTTATATGACAGCTATACCAGATTATAAACCGAATTGAATCATACTAAGCACAGTTGTTGAAAGTGATACCAAAACACCACGTGCAAAATTTCAGTCAAATCGGACGAGAATTGCGCCTTCTAGAGACTCAAGAAGTCAAGACCCAAGATCGGTTTATATGGCAGCTATATCAAAACATGGGCCGATATGGCTCATTTACAATCCCAACCGACCTACACTAATAAAAAGTATTTGTGCAAAATTTCAACCGGCTAGCTTTACTTCTTCGAAAGTTAGCGTGCTTTCGACAGACAGACGGGCGGACATGGCTAGATCGACTTAAAATGACATGACGATCAAGAATATGTATACTTTATGGGGTCTCAGACGCATATTTCGAGGTGTTACAAACAGAATGACGAAATTAGTTTACCCCCATCCTATGGTGGAGGGTATAAAAATATATATATATAAAAAATTGCATACTTTTTGTTATTAAAGCAGAACTGCTGTTGTAGTAACAGCAAAATTTATACTTAAGGTCAGCAGACAGCGTTCGCTATTATCAGCAGACTTTTCCATATGAGCGCATGTCACTAAGATTGATGGCGAATTATTTTTTGTCAATGAAACAGAAAGTTCCCTAAGTGAGGTGGCATCACCAGCACTATTTAACCTCTGCTTATGCTTGCTTGTCCTTATCTTATGATCATGACTTCAGGCCTCACGAGACTTTTCCATCAATTCTTCTTTAGGTAAAAAATCATTAAATTGATATTAAGATATTTTTTTCTTGAATGGGAGTATGATTAATTCTTAAATTTGCATCTTATAACTGAAGACAAAAATCTTAAAATACGGATCAAATTCTTGTTGAAAATGAGCAATGAGTTATAAGAAAAAGGCAATATTGAAATTTTGACAAAGAAAAACGAAGTCCTTTAGTATTTGGAACTTTATAGGGAAAATTCTATGTTCAAAATAGGATTTGAAAGAAAGAAAAAATCATTTATACTCGAAATCAGTACTGACATCCTTGGTTTAAGGACAAAGTTTTTAACTTTAAGTAATTTTTTTCTTATTGAAAATTAAAATTTAAACTTACCTTAAGTTTTTGAATTTTTTACCAGTCATAAAGCAAGCCTGAAAAAGTATAAAAAACAACAATTAGTACTTAAAACAATATTTTATTCAATTGTAAACGTCTATAATATTAAAGTAAATAGCTTAAAGTTATTCTCATCAATGTCTTAGTTTATGACACTCTATACCACTCTATAACCTCATTACAGCATTTTAAACCTCCAGCAATTTAAATCCTTATTTGTATATGAGAACACTTCAAAGAACCATGTTCCGGGAATTGGTCCATCAAATAAAATTTGCCATAAATTTCAATTGTCATAATTTGTTTTCATTTACTTTTCCCTTCCTCCCCTTTAATGTTAAGTACATAAAGCAAAGGTTTAACTAAAAGTTTGTCTCCCACTCGCATGCACTAGACAAGCAAATGTTATGGACATTGATGAGAACTACGACCAACCAACGGACCGACGACCAACCGACATCCTTTCGATGAATGTTCACATTATGGTGTGTTAATTGAATTTCATTACACGCCGTCAATTAAACACATGCATGAATGGTCATTGTAGAACTCAATCAATAATGACATTTTCAAAATGCAGCCAATGTTAAATGACTGTCGGTGAAGAGACACATAGAGAGAGAGAGAGAGAGGAAAAGAGAGGAAGAACCCAGCCAAGCATCATTGCCTGGTTAAAGGCTGCATGCAACTACAGCAGTGGCTGCAGCACCAACAACAGGAATAAAAACCACAGAAAACTGGCCAAAGCAGCAATGATACGGAACGCCACGGCAATGAACAAAACTGAGAAGTTTCGGTCACGGATATTCCCGTAACGAAATGTGACGGCAAACGTTGATTGTAGGCTGGCTCGTTGATTGTACACAGCTCGAGAAAAAATCAATATCAACGATGCATAGTTCCAACTGGCGCCCAACGTGGGTCCACATAAGATTTACGATTTAATTCAATAAAGCATGGGTTAGAATGTCCGCTTAGGATAGGATGCATAGTCCCAACTGGCGCCCAACGTGGATCCCCATAAGATTTACGATTTAATTCAATAATGCATAGGTTAGAATGTCCGCTAAGGATACTGGTGCATGAGAAATACCCAAATATTTATCCGTGTAACTGCACTTTACCAAAGTGTTTTGTAAAACATTTCAACGGTTTTCTTTACTATCCCATAATTCAAGCTTTCATAGCATTTCGCTTCATCAGTGTCTCTGCTACCATGTTTAAAGTCAGCTTAAATAGACAGAACTCATTGATAAGGGAAAAGTCTCCCACTGAATGTTGCTGATAAACTGAACAAAGGTTGTATTTTTTTTTTTTCAAAAACCAACCTCCTTCATACAGTTCCTTGAACAGACACATATTGCCTCAGTGTAAATTTTACAATTGGGTAATTTCTACAGCAGCAACAACAACACTGCCAAGGTAATGAGATGGCAAATGAACGATAAAACATTTCTCTGATGATGTCATTGCCATTGTTGATGTTTCTGCGTTTGTGTTGTTCGTGTTGTTGCTGTTGTTGTAATGCGTCCTTTCCTTTACGTTACGTTTCAGTATGAATGCATTTTAAAACACATTAACATTTTTTCCACGATAACAGAAATCGAAATGAACGAACGATTGAACGGACGAACACAGTGAACTAACGGCCCAAAAGAACGTACAAATGAGTAGTTTGGGAAATAAGGCTGACAGGAAGTACCTGCTTCATCTAGTGCTGTATACAACAGGAGGAGAGAATCTACCACTCAGATGCCCACAAACCAATGTTGCCAAAAAATATAAAAATATGTCTATAACAATCAAATTTTGTCGAATTTTTTCGAAAAATAATATATGGTCCAGATCGGACCATATTTAGATATACAATAGCTGTCATAAAAGTCATACTGGGGTTGGTTGTCGGGAATCTTAAAGCAGCTCACTGTTTCAAATTTCAGCAAAATCGGAGAGTAAATAAAATGGTCTTTTGGCCCTAAAGCTGAAATTTGTCAGGTCGGGCGTTAATGGGTTAACAAAGTAGAGATAGGGTTTACTGTTGCCGCCCTGCATATTGTCCATAATGGACAAGCTTGGGATGTGGTGTGGATCGATGGTAAATAGCTTGGGCGAAACCCCTTAAGAAGCAGTGTTCTCGCTTATTTTCTTCAGCCTTAGAGAAGCAAGTCCTATTGGATCTCAACCAGCATGCCACTAATCCGAGGTAATTTCCTTGGATACTACAGCCCTCCAAAAAGTGGTCCGCGATTTCGAGACTTTTCCTCGACAAAAGGAATACGCTGTAGATCGAAGAGACATTTAACAAAGTTAAAGATGTTCGCATCATATCAATACCATTTGCGCTTTTTTCTTGCAATTGAGTCAACTGAGCGAAGTATGCCGTTGCCACCTGTTGTGTTTGTAGCTTTCCAACGTCCAGCTTACGTGTAGTGTGAAATCGTACGTTTCTCGCCACACTAAGACGTGTGAATCATGTTTCACACTCTTCGGTTTCTCGTATTTTGATCGGGTGACAGCCATGTGACCGTGTGAATTCTCCGATGTTGGAATCGGGTGCTGCTAACTACCATGTTCTTCGCCTCGGCAAAGTCTATTAGTCTCAATCCATTATCGGAAATTTGTTCGTGAAGACTAAATATTTCGACTGTTGGGCCAAAGATATTTTCCTTCCCCATTTTCGCATTAAAATCTCTCAGAACAATTTTAATATCATGGGCAGCAGTCGTATTTTCTCCCTTTAGGCGCTCATTGAAAATATCCTTGGTCTGCTCGTCATTGTATTCTGTCGGGGTATGGGCACAAATCTCCGACTCATGATACGGAAGGCAGCGAAGCTGCAATAAAGTGCGGCCAAGGATTTTAGACAGATCAGTCTCTCTTCCTTCTTTGTTAAGACATTGGAGAGAATTTTGGATTTTCATATTAGGAGTAATTAGGGGGTCTTACTTCACTAGCATTAGAATAAATAAGGCTGATATTGAAGAATTTGGCTTTTAAGAGGATTGTGGCTAGCCCTTATTCATCGGTGAAAAGCTGAAGACAAGGTGTTTTAGTCTCCGGCTCATCATACCGAAGGCAGCGAAGTCGCAATAAAGTGGGGCCAAGGATTTTGTTAAGACATTAGAGAGAATTTTGGATTTTCATATTAGGAGTAAACTTGGGGGGTCTTACTTCACTAGATGCCAACGCAGATCAGTGGTCTTTGCACTGCATAGTGTTTTACATCACCTTGAGAGGATATAGGATTATAAGAAATTCATCTCGGCAGCTTTTTTGGATATTGAAGAAGCCTTTAACAATGTGTATGTGCTATTGGGCAAGCGTTACGGGGTGCAGGTGTGAATGATAGCGTGATAGTTTGGATAGTGAGAATGCTTTCGCATAGAGAGATCATGGCCAGTGTTGGGCAAACGACAGTAACGGTTGACGCCACTAGGGGTACACCCCAGGTTTGAGAGGCGTAAGGGGTGAAGGTGTGTGCTTATGCAGATGACCTTGTCATTCTCACAACAGATAAATTTCTAGACACTATATCGGACATTCTTAGTGGTGTTCTTGGGTGCACGGCATTTTGAGTCGCGAATTGCGGTCTAAGGGTGAATCCTAGGAGGACGGAATTGGTCTTGTTCACAAGGTAGATATGGATTCCGTAGTTCGAACTACCCACGATACAGGGGTTTACTTTGGACTTTGCGTAATCGGCTAAATTTCTTGACGTTATTCTTGATACTAAATTGGACTGAAACTTGAATAGAGCGTCACGGGTAAAGAACGCATTTGCGGCTTTACATTCTTAGTGTTGTTCTTGGGTGCACGGCATTTTGAGTCGCGAATTTCGGGCTAAGTGTGAATCCTAGGAAGACGGAACTGGTCTTATTGACAAGGAAGAGAATTAAATCGGATTTCGAACTACCCACGAAGCAGGGGTTTACTTTGCACTTCGCGTAATCGGCTAAATTTCTTGGCTTTTTTCTTGACAGTAAATTGGACTGGAACTGGAATAGAGCCACATGGTTAAAGAAGACCATCGCGGCTCTTTACTCCTGTCAGAAGCTTATAGGAACAGAGTGGGGTCTACGACCTATGTTGATCCAATGGCTGTACTGGGCAGTGGTAAGGCCAGTTCTGATGTATGGGTGTCATCTTTTGCGGCAGGTAATGGATAACGGGACACATGTGCGCGATCTAGACAGGGTTAATAGGGTTGCCTTGCTATTCGTGACTAGGGCTGTGGGTACTACTGCGGCAAGGTCCCTAGAGGTTATAATGGGAATTCAGCCGATAAGGATTCGCCAGAGAGGACTCTGCTTAGACTATCAACCTGCTTAGAAAACTTCAGTTAGACATACCCTTATACTTGCCAGAACATTGAAAGACCTGCAGACGGATTTAAAAGTAGGAATATAAATAGTAGACCGCCGACTATATATTAGGATACCAACTCTGACAGAATGGCTAAAGGGTTGAATTAGATTTACGGATGTTAATATATTTACAGATGGATCTAAGCTGGAGAACGGGACCGGTTGGGGCATATATTGTGGGGAACTTGATATTAACGCCTCTTTGCGAACTCGTGATGACTGTAGTATTTTCCAGGCAGAGGTCTTTGCCATAACTAGGGTGGCAGACCTAGGTATAGATCAATCCAACATCTGTATCTCCAGCGATACTCCAGCAGTATTGAAGGCTTTGGTTGGCAAGAGTATAAGATCTTAGGTGTTGCGTCGCTGTCGTGAGGCCTTAAATTGTCTTCAGAGTATTCATAATCTGGTTTTATGCTGGGTTCCCGGATAAAAGGATGTTAAAGGAAATGAAAAGGAGGACATGCTTGCGAGGTCGGTTGTAAGCCTTGCTCTTGTATCAATATTGGATGTATACCCATCACAATCGAAAATTTTCTATGGAATTAAGGAGCGTTTTAAGGATACATGGTTAAATTGCTGGAATTCAACAGCCGAATGTAAACAAACAAAACTTCTGTGGGATGAACGATCGAAATCGAACACAGTCTGTTGTCAATGGAAAAGGCACATCTGAGTACAGTTATCGGAATTATAACAGGGCATAATAAGTTAAGTAAACATATGTCTCGTATTGACATTAGAAATGATGACATCTGTCGGTGGTGTCATGAGATCGATGCTTTGGAGGACAGCTTTCACTTTGTTTACCAATGCCCTGTTTTTTGCCAAACTAGAGACAGGATACCGGGTTCTTTTTTCTTTCAGGCACTAGAAGAACTGAGAGGCGTAAATCAGTGCAGGATCAAGGCGTTTGCTTTTTCATCTGCGTGATTCCAGAAGGTACGTTAAAAGACGGTTTTCTTTGTAAAGTGAATTCATCGGAAGGAGAAGGGGGAAGATGAGAAATCACAAAGGGCCTTAGTCTGGCCAAAGTCTTGGCATCATCCTAACCGAATCTAACCACAAATCCACAGCCAAATTCATGCTTCGTGTTATCGCAGCTATTGTATAGTTCGTCACCGTTTGGTGTTGTTGTGACGTCATTCCAGGTCCATAGCACTTCCTGTAAGGCGGTAATATCGGCTTGTATTTCTCCAATACTGCACCTTCTCTATAGAGAGTGCGTACATTTCACGTGCAGATCCACAAATCATATTCCTTTTTTCGTTTACGTGGGTCGTCAACTTTAGCCGGGTTCCTTCTTTCTATTCTTTTGTTTCTCAGAGTAATTCAGTATAATTTTCCTCGAGCGGGTTACTTGCCCAGCACTCCAACCACATGGGTTTTGTGGGATCGCAAATGTATCCCTAATTGTCGCGAGCCGCTTGCTCCAGGATCCGATGCTCACCTCCAGCCGCCCCTAACCTCGGAACAGACGCTGATGTAGGCCATTGATTATTTGAGGACGCCAATAACTCGAGTATCATTGGCACTCAGTGCCACCTGACCACTCACTGAGACTCTCCCATCGAAAAATTTTTCCATATAAAATTATTAAATCCCTTGGCAACTCTACACACAACACCTATTTTCCCCCCACCCTCTGCTAACAAACATCATTGCGAATAAAAATGTTTAAAATCACATTTGACTGCCACGTAATGGGCAAAAAGCAGGTGAACGATGTGAACAACCATCACCAACAGATCAGCAGACAAACGATGCTGCTATCTATGGACGCAAAAAAAAGAAACAAGACAATAAAAAGGACCTACACACGACTGGCCATAAAAATGAATTGTTTAACGGTGGTGCTGGTCAGTAACGGAAAGTGTCGCTAAAAACATAGTCAGTCGCCGCTCTTACACATTCAATGTAGATGACAGACAACCAACACAGTAATGGGGGGTAGGAGATGGAGACAGCATTAAGGGGTACAAAAAATCATGTTTTATGTTTAAAATGTCACGTGACAGCAGTAACAGCAGCAAACATGAGTAAGTGTCGCTTTATACTTTTTATGCGTAAAATGCGGCCAAAATGAAAACATTTTAAATACAACACACATACATGTGTGCGTAGATGCTTGCACATGCATGGCAGCTTTAAAGAACACAATAGCTTATATATTGAATAGGGATGTGGAAATCTAATGCAAATGGATATCAATTTCTAGCAGCTTTGTTATTATTTAAATCTTAATGTTAATAATTTAATAAAAGTTGCCAGTAAGTTGCCATAGGCCATCCTATATTCGAGAAAAGTTTAATTGACATCAGACCATATTTAGGTATAATGTTATGTGACGATTTGGCGATTTAGGGTCTTAGATTCATAAAAGCTTAACTTGTTACCCGATTTCGCTGAAATTTAGAACAGTGAGCTGAACTAGCCCTCGCGTTGTCCGAACAGGAGATGATTCAGATGGGATCATTTGGATATGGCTGCCACATGGACCAATCTGACGAATAAGGGTTTTAAACCCATGAAGAGCGAATCAATTACCCGATATAGCTGCCATATGAACCCATGTGCCGATTAAGGGTCTTAAGAGCATAACCGCATTTATTATTCGATATACAAGCTAAGTTTGATCGCGATCAGACCATATTTAGGTACAGGTAGTGTCTTAGATTCATAAAGCTTAACTTAATACCCGATTTCGCTGAAATTTAGACTAGCCCTCTTGTTGTCCGAACCGGAAATGGTTCAGACTGTTCTGATGATTAATTGTCTTGAGCCCATAAAAGCCAATTTGATACCTGATTTCGCTGAAATTTGAAACCGTGACGTGTATGAGGCTTCTATATATACTTGGATATGGATAAAGGACAGTTATTTTAAACAAGTAAAAGGGTGCTATGTTGGGCCGGCCCGAATCTTGGGAACCCACCACCAGGTTATAGACCGATTCGGACCATACTTGTCACAGTTGTTGAAAGTCATAAAAGAACACTACGTGCAAATTTTCAGCCAAATTGGATGAAAATTGAGACCAAATCGGACAAAAATTGCGGGTTCCAAGGGCCCAAGAAGTCAAATCGGGAAATCGGTTTATATGGGAGCTATATCAGGTTATAGATCGATTCGGACCATACTTGGCACAGTTGTTGGAAGTCATAACAGAACACTATGTGGACATTTTCAGCCAAATCAAACAGAAATTGCGGCTTGTTAGGGCTCAAAAAGTCAAATCGGAAGATCGGTTTATATAGGAGCTTTATCAGGTTATAGACCGATTTGGACCGTACTTGGCACAGTTGTTGAAAGTCATAAAAGAACACTACGTGCAAAATTTCAGCCAAATCGGATGAAAATTGCGACTTCCAGGGTCTCAAGAAGGCAAATCGGGAGATCGGTTTATATGGGAGCTATATCCAAATCTGAACCGATATGGTTCAATCCCTAACGACCTACATAAATATTAAGTATCTGTGCAAAATTTCAAGCCTCTAGCTTTACGCGTTCGACCGCTATCGTGCTTTCGACAGACGTACGGACGGACATGGCTTGTTCAACTCAGAATGTCGAGACGATCAACAATATATATACATTATGGGATACTATATCTATATTTCGAGGTATTACAAACGGAATGATTAGATTTGTATACCCCCATCCTATGGTGGTGGGTATAAAACGGGATAATACATATATTGGGTCGCACAAAAAGTAATTGCGGTAAAAAGTAAAACTTAGAATGAACTTTAATCAAATATACTTTTTTTACACTTTTTTTCTAAAGCAAGCTAAAAGTAACAGCTGATAACTGACAGAAGAAAGAATGCAATTACAGAGTCACAAGCTGTGAAAAAATTTGTCAACGCCGACTATATGAAAAATCCGCAATTACTTTTTGGGCAACCTAATATATGTACATGGTGGAAGGTATCCAAAGGCCACCGTGGCGCAGAGGTTAGCATGTCCGCCCATGACCCTGAACGCATGTATTCAAAACCGGCATGAACATCAGAAAAATTTCCATAGGTGTTTATCTCCTTACTAATGCTGGCTACATTTGTGAGGAATCCCGCCATGTTAGAACATCTTTATAAAGTGGTGTCGCTGTGCGGCACACCTTTCGGACTCGACAGAAAAAAATAGGCCACTCATTATTGAGATTAAACTTTAAACGGACTCATTGATATGAGAGTAGTATTCCCTGTTGTGGTATGGGGCACACCCCATTACTCAAGCGAACACCCCATTAATCAGGGAGACCTGGGATACAAACGCTGTCCCCACGGAACGAAAGAAGGGGATCATGGTTACAATCCCAAAGAAGGGTGACCCCACCGAGTGTAAGAGCTGGCGGGGGATTACATTGCTAAACGCAATAAATAAAGTGATGACAAGTCTTCTTCTGCAAGGCATTTCGCCTGCCTTTGACAGCATTTTGAGGAAGGAACATGAAGGCTTTCGGCCAGGACGTTCTTGTGCCGACGGCATTAACTCTCTGCGCATAGTCACTGAACAGTCTGCAGAACTTAATACACATCGATACCTTTTATTCATCGACTTGTGCTTTTGACACAGCTTCGCAAAGTTCAATGTGGAGCATGCTGTTGAATAAGGGAAAAAATCATCACACTAATTAGGGAGCTGTATAGGAATGCTGAAGTTTCAGTCCGTTTCAATGGAAAAGAGAGCCGATCTTTCAGGGTCGACAAAGGCGTGAAGCAGCGTTGCATCCTGTCACCGATGCTATTTTTATACCCTCCACCATAAGATGGGGGGTATACTAATTTCGTCATTCTGTTTGTAACTACTCGAAATATTCGTCTGAGACCCCATAAAGTATATATATTCTTGATCGTCGCGACATTTAATGTCGATCTAGCCATGTCCGTCCGTCTGTCCGTCCGTCCGTCCGTCCGTCCGTCCGTCCGTCCGTCCGTCCGTCTGTCTGTCGAAAGCACGCTAACTTCCGAAGGAGTAAAGCTAGCCGCTTGAAATTTTGCACAAATACTTCCTATCAGTGTAGGTCGGTTGGTATTGTAAATGGGCCATATCGGTCGATGTTTTGATATAGCTGCCATATAAACCGATCTTGGGTCTTGACTTCTTGAGCCTCTAGAGTGCGCATTTCTTATCCGATTGGGATGAAATTTTGCACAGCGTGTTTTGTTATGATATCCAACAACTGTGCCAAGTATGATTCAAATCGGTCCATAACCTGATATAGCTGCCATAGAAACCGATCTTGGGTCTTGACTTCTTGAGCCTCTAGAGTGCGCATTTCTTATCCGATTGGGATGAAATTTTGCACGACGTGTTTTGCTATGATATCCAACAACTGTGCCAAGTATGATTCAAATCGGTCCATAACCTGATATAGCTGCCATAGAAACCGATCTTGGGTCTTGACTTCTTGAGCCTCTAGAGTGCGCAATTCTTATCCGATTGAAATGAAATTTTGCACGACGTGTTTTGTTGTTATATCCAACAACTGTGGCAAGTATGGATCAAATCGGTTCATAACCTGATATAGCTGCCATATAATCCGATCTTGGGTCTTGACTTCTTGAGCCTCTAGAATGCGCAATTCTTATCCGATTGAAATGAAATTTTGCACGAAGTATTTCGTTATTATACCCAACAACTGTGCCAAGTATGGTTGAAATCGGTTCATAACCTGATATAGCTGTCATATAAACAGATCTGGGGATTTGACTTCTTGAGCTTCTAGAGGGCGCAATTTCTATCCGATTTAGCTAAAATTTTGCATGACGTATTTTATTTTTACTTTCAACAACTGTGTCAAATAAGGTTCAAATCGGTTCATAACCTGATATAGCTTCCATATAAACCGATCTTGGATCTTGACTTCTTGACCCCTAGAGGTCGCAATTATTATCCGATATGCCTGAAATTTTGTATGATGGATCCTCTCATGACCATCAACAAACATGTTTATTATGGTCTGAATCGGTCTATAGCCCGATACAGATCCCATATAAATCGTTCTCTCTATTTTACTTCGTGAGCCCCAATGGGCGCAATTCTTATACGAATTGGCTGAAATTTTACACAGGTCTCCAACATATAATTTAATTGTGGTCCGAACTGGACCATATCTTGATATCGTTTTAATAGCAGAGCAACTCTTATCTTATATCCTTTTTTGCCTAAGAAGAGATGCCGGGAAAAGAACTCGACAAATGCGATCCATGGTGGAGGGTATATAAGATTCGGCCCGGCCGAACTTAGCACGCTTTTACTTGTTAATTTTATAAGACTCCGTATTAGAAGCAACTAATGCTGAGGCTCCCTATGACATTCGGCGACTTCCTCGGAGACGACAACGCCTCTTTGCGCATCGCTTCGAGCCAAAGTAGGCCTAAGGATAAACATGGCAATGACCAAATTGCTGAGGATAGGAACATAAAATCTGACATCGCTCACTATAAACGCCCATATCATTGAAGACGTTGACAACTTCTCCTATCTTGGCAGCAAAATAACAAAGGACGAAGGTTTAGAAGCAGACATACTAGTACGTATCACCAAGGCTAGAAGCGACTATCTTAAACTCAGCAAAGTTTCGTGATGCAGTGACATCTCACATAATACAAAAGTCAGGATCTTCAACAGTGAGTGGAAAAATATTTTATTATATGGTTGTACAACGTGGAGCTTGACACAAGCGACCGTAAAGTCCATGTTTTCATAAATCGCTGCTTATGACATATACTTCGAATTTTCTGACCAAACCTTTTTTCGAATGAAGTATTGCAATAAAGAACAAACACTTCACCTGTCGAGATAGAAATCCGGAAGAGAAAATAGACTAGGTTGGATCATATCCTACGCCGACCGCGCGATGATAAAGCGAGAAATGTCCTAGACTGGAACATGCAAGGACAGCTAGGGAGGGGACGCCCGAAAGAAACATGGATCCGCTGTATGAAAAGAGAGGTGGAATCAAGCCAAGACCTTGGCCAACGATAGAGCTCGATGGAGAGAGCTTGTTTATACCCTATGTTCAGACTGAACAGTTTACTATTGGCTATATTTTATTGTAATGTATTCAATATACTCCAATTGTTAATAGAGGACAAACGGAATGACTAAATGAATAAACTCCCCGTCCCATGGTGGTGGGTATAACAATCGCTTAATTTTGCAGTTCCGAACTTTGGATGCGCATCATCATTCATATATTTGTTATCCTATTTTACTACCACTCTCCTATATGCATAATTATATCCAAATATGAGGCGATCTATATCGTATGTGGCTGAGGTAACGAGAAGCCTTAAAATAGTCACAGATTCAAATTTCAGAGAAATCGGTTAATAAATGCTGCTTTTACGGGCTTAATACCCTAAAACGGAAATCAGTCTATATGGCAGCTATATCAAAATATGGTCCGAAATGTCAAGCACTTAAACGGTGTATTGAGAAATACGGATATGTGCAAACTTGCAGCTCAATATATCAATTTTTGAAGGCTGTAGCGTTTTACAACATTGGGAGGTCCCGAAGAACTGACGGACAGACACACGGATATCGTTAAATCATTTTAGAATTTTACAGCGTTCTAAAATATATCTACTTTGTAGATTCGGAAATGGATATTTCGATGGCGGTGGGTATAACAAGTATAAGCGTGGGTCGAATCTATTACACCCTCCACCATGGATCGCATACAACACAAAACAGCTATAACAAGTTATGGACTAATATGGTTCGTACTTTTTGGACTCAGAATAATATTTCATAGTTAGAAATTAAATGTGTCTACATGGTCGACATGGCCTAATGTTTTCGTGCCTACCAAACACACATACACAAAAAAAAAAACACATACCTTATTAGTTCTATATGAACGTAAGAGAGATGTATGATAAAAACATGGCACACATCACATATAACATTTGATATGACAGATAGCATTTTGCCTACAACAAACATGGAGAACCATTATCTGTAACACAGTAGCAGCCATAACATCGTTGACTATGTATGACGCATTGGCTAAGGGCATAAGCTGAGTGTCTGGTTGGTTGTTTGGTTGATATGGCTTTTATGAGAGCATCGCCTTCAATGCTGAAGCTGATGCTGAAACTCTGATATTGCCATGTTGATTTTATTTTGTATGTTTTGTTGAGGTAATTTGTTAACATGTTGGTCGTTTTTTTATGTGTTCTGGTTGTTGTTGTTGTTTTTGCTCTGCTCTTATTCAATGTGCAACAGATTTGGTTTTTGTCCATAAATTAATGCAAGATTGATTGAAAAAATCACATGTTTATCGGCAATAAGCAGAAAAAAACGAACAAACGAACTGTCGCAGAGAATGTTTTGGTTGTGGTCACATTACGCGGTATATTATCATTACACATTCGATGGTAATGCATTACGCATTTGTTCATTAGTCATGTGGCGATGATTGATTGAAGTGCAACTATAGATAGGGACAAATTTGCTGGAGAACAAAGTTGAGTGTTAAATTTACGATTAAATGATTAAAAATTATTATTAAGTATGGTAGAGTGGTTCCTTTTTTTACACCCGCCCCTATAGAAGAAGGGATATATTCATTTAGTCATTTCGTTTGCTACACATCGCAATATCAATTTCCGACCCTTCACAGAACAGAACGTAGTAAAATTCTAAGATGATGTCCGTCTGTTGCAATCACTCTACAGTCTTTGAAAATTGAGATTTTAAGTGGAAATTTGGCGCAGACTCGCATTTCTTACATAAGCAGGTTAGTTCCTGAATGGGCCCAATCGGACTTTATTTGGATATAGCTGCCATAGAGACCGATCTGCCGATTTAGGGTCTTAAGCCCATAAAAGCCCCATTTGTTGACCGATTTCACTGAAATTCGGAACAGCGCGTTACACCCTTATCCACCCGATATCCGACCCGAATATGGTGTATGAGGTCATATTTGTATAAAGCTGCCGTTTGTGAGGTAATATGCCATTTGGAATAAGTAAAAACATGTTAAGCTCGGCCGGGCCGAATCTTGAGAACCCACAACCATAGATTCTGCTAAAAATTTATACAAAATAAATCTAGTTGAAGGGCATAATTATATTCTACACACTAAACTTCTGTCAAACCAGCAAAATTAAAGCTTCAAGGAACCGAAAAGGATGATCTAGAGAAGCTATATTAGGTTATGGACTAACTTAGGCCGTATTTGGCACAGTTATTGGTAGTCGTAACAGAACACCACATGCAAAATTTCTGCACAATCGAACAAAAATTGCTGCTTGGAAGGACTCAAGAAGTCAAATCGGGAGATTGCTTTATATGGGAGCTATATCAGGTTACGGACCGCACTTCGAATAGTTATTGAAAGTCACATCAGTACATCACATGCAAAATTTCGGCTAAATCGAATAAAATTACGTCGCGTAAGGGGTCAAGAAGTCAAATCAGAAAATCGGTTTATATGGGACCTGCATATCAGGTGATAGTCCGATTTGGACCCTGCCTGGCACAAAACTGCGGCTTGAGAGGTTCAAAAAGTCAAATCGGGAGATCGGTTTATATGGGAGCTATATCTTGATCTGATCCGATATCGCCCATTTGCAATCCCCAACGATCAACATCAATATTAAGAATCTGTGTAAAATTTCCAGCAGCCAGCTCAAAAATTGCGGCTTGTAAGCGCTCAAGATTTCGAATCGGAAGATCGGTTTATACTGGAGCCAAATCAGGTTGTAGACCGATTTAGACCGTACTTGGCACAGTTGTTGGAAGTCATAGCAAAACACTATGTGCAAGATATCAGCCAAATAAGGCAAAAATTGATGCTTGTAAGGGCTCTAAATGTCAAATATGGAGATCGTTTTATATGGGAGCTATATCCAAATCTGAATCGATACGACCCATTTGCTATCCCCAACAACCTACATCATTAGTAAATATATGTGCATAATTTCAAGCGGCTAGCAATTCGCGTTCAACCGCTAGCGTGATTTGAAGTCCACCTACTGCTCAATACTTAATCGGATCCAAAGAATGACTTGTTTGTGCAACACAGCCACACTAAGGACAACACCATCTGATGCACTGAATTTAATGTTACATCTTATGCCTCTGGATATTGTGGCTAGACAAAATTGCAGCGACCACTACCGTGAAGTAAAGAGAGCTTTCTCTTTGGTCATGTGGTGGCTACGGACACTGTGTTATCCTTGATACAATATCCGATGTTCCATGCAGTGTTGATTACACCCTACCTGTGTCGCTTTTTGATAAAAAGACTAAACGACCAGGTGGGCTTTTGGGTGTACTACGCCATTAAATCTATTATTCGTTGATGACGATCTAGCCATGTCCGTCTGTCTGTCGAAAGCACGCTAACGAAGGAGTAGCAATCCGCTTGAAATTTTGCACAAATACTTTTCATTTGTGTAGGTTCGTTTGGATTGTAAATGGGCCAAATCTGTCCATGTTTTGATATAGCTACCATAAAAACCGATCTTGGTTCTTGACTTCTTGAGCCTCTGGAGATCGCAATTCTCGTTTGATTTGACTGAAATTTTACATGAGGTGTTTTGTTATGACTTCCAATGACTGTGCTAAGTATGGCGCAAATCGGTACATAACCTGATATAGCTGCCATATAAATCCATCAAGGATCTTCACTTTTTGAGCCTCTTAAAGCCGCAATTGTCATCCGATTTAGCAGAAATGTTGTACAACGGCTTCTATCATGACCCTCAACATACGTATCTAATATGGTCTGAATCGATCAATAGCTTGATACAGCTCCCATATAAACCTATCTTCCGATCTTGCTTCTTGAGCCCCTACAAGGCACAATTCCTATCCGAATGAACTGAAATATTACACAATGACTTCTACAATGATCAGCATTCATTTATGGTCGGAATCGGACTATAACTTGTTTAATCTAACCCATTCAATGTTTTTGTATCTAACAAAAATATTTCTGAAAAAAAAAATTTCTTCAAAATCAAATTTTGATGAATTTTCCAACTTTTTTAGTATCAAATTTGAACCAGATTTGATGTTAATACAGCTGAGTCGAAATTTGATTTTGATTTTCAAAAACTTGATATAATTTCGGATTTCTTAACTATACATATACTAATATGGTTATTTAAAAGAAAGTTTTTCTAATACATTACCATAATTGCCTTTGAAAACTAATCTAAGCTTTTTTTTTGTTGTTTTTAAGCTCTAAGGTTAATTAAAATGCTGCACTCCTCTTTTATAAGTTAATTGTTTGCTCTTGATGCTGCTTACCCTCAACGAGAAAGACAAATATAGAAAATGCAAAAATTAAAGTAAATTGTAATGGCTATGTAACAATGCACAAACATTCCTCTGGGGGCATTTCTTCCTTCTTTTCACATTTGCTTAGCAATGTTCTTCTTTGTGGCAGAAGAAAACTGGGAAGGAAATTTTTGTTCTTTATACAGTTTTGCATGATGATGCCATGTCTTCCCTGTCTTTGTTCGTGTGGCAACACACTTTGGTTAATAACATTTTTAAAACTTCCCCTACTTATGTTCCTGTTTCTGTCCCGCAATTGTCTTGCAACAGCAACAACAGAAGTTTGTTGCTTATAATCCTGTCAACACTTTGTCCTCGTTTGTGTGGGGAATTTATTATTATCGCTTTGGTCACGGAGTTGGCTTTTTGCATGACCACACTATTGGTAAATGGCGAGTGAAACATTGAAGATCCTCTGTAGCTTGGGAAAGTATACCACCTTATTGCGAAACAAATCAGTAGGAAGAATTAATACCAGAGGAAAGGACACCGAAAAAAGGAACTTAAGAAAGCTATATACAAATATTGCTATAACCAAGGTAAGGCCAACATTAACCAAATGTAACTTCCCAATGAGTTCGCCATCGTGGGGCAGAGATTGTATTACCTCCTATGACACCGAACGCCTGGGTATAAATCCCCTGGTTGTTATTCCCTCCCAATGCTGGCGAAAATTGTGAGGTACTATGCCTTGTAAAACTTCTTCTCAAATAAGTGTGGCACTGCTGCGCGACAGTCGGACTTGGGTATAAAAAAGAAGACGTTTATTCTTGATCTTAAACTTGAAACGAATCGCGCTTATAGATTTTTAAAAGTTTGCCCCTGTCCCTTAATTGAATGGTTAGGGGCAAATTTACATTTTCAAATATCTGGTCTATGTCGGATTTACCAGGTCTATAGACTCAGCCCCACTGTTAGGGCCCAATAGGGCTCATTGAACTTAGATTTTAATCTTGTACACAGTACACCCGAGAGAATCTTGTATGTCTCAGGAAGACTTCTTTCTCTGTAGTTGGCACATACTGTCTTGTTTCCTTTCTTGTGTATCGGACATAGTAAGCTGAGGTTCTAATAATTGGATATGCGTTGTTCTAACCACATTGCGCAGACAAGCTTATGCATACGTCTTATCAGCGTGTCGCCTCCAGTCTTCAACAGTTTTGTCGGCAATCCATCGGCTCCTGCTGCCTAATGGTTTTCCAGCCGGGTTGGGTTAGATGGTCACAAAGAGGGTTGTGGGCATTCCAAACTAATATGGCCTGGTCTAGTCTTGAAGACGTTTACCGCTTAGCTGTCATTGGCTAGGTCAGACATCGTAGTCATTGTGTTCGTCATGACAGGTCTCTGACTGGTCGGAATACATGCTGACAGAATAAAGTTTGCAAGTAACGACTTCAGCTGAAGCTGTGAGGACGTCGAGGAAGAAGAGACATCAGCTGTACAAGAACATCAGCTGTGTGTGTCCCACACTGGCAGTCAGAAGGGGTTCCACTGTAGGTTCTCAATTCTTTAAGAACTCGTCCTATTTAGCGAATGTAAACATTCGTAAGTTGTTGGGCTTTTTCAAGCTATTTGGATGATTCAACGGTAGGAACTAGAAGGCATCTTCCATCTTCTCTTTCTGTGGTTTCACAATGGACGAAACCTCTTAGTGAGTCTAATGGCAGACTGACATCTAAACCTAACCTTGGTCGAAATTGGTTCAGATTCAGATATAGCTCCATATTACGGTCCATATAATTTAATATTTGAAGGTTATTTCGTGCAAATTTTGACCGTGACTGCGCCTCAAATGGTCCATTCGCTTCGTCAAATTTTGGCATACTCTTTCCAACATTTCGGCCGGTATCTCACGAATAAATGCTTCAATGTTGTCTACCAATACGTCAATTGAAGCGAGCTTGTCTGTATAGACATGGGCTTTAATATAGCCCCTCAAAAAATAGTCTAAAGGCGTTAAATCTCAAGATCTAGGCGACCAATTGACCGATCCCGAACGAAAAATAAAATGTTCACCAAACTCGCCGCTTAATAAGTCCATTTCTACGCGTGCTGTGTGGCATTTGGTTCCGGTAGCTGAAACCACATGTCATGCAAGTCAAGCTCTTGCATTTTGGAAAAAAATTGTTGGATATCATCTCATGGTAACGTTCACCATTCACAGTTTCGTTACGATTCGCATCATCTTTGAAGAAGTACGGTCCAATGATGCCACCAGCCCATAAACCGCACCAAACTGTAACTTTTTTTGGATGCATTGGTAGCTCTTGCAATGCTTCTGGTTGATCTTCACTCCAAAATCGATAATTCTGCTTTTTACGTCTCCTTGAACCAAAAAATGAGAAGAAATGAGCGCGCGATGAACTTTCTTAACCGAGCACGCATTTTGATAATAAAATTCAATAATTTCCAAGAGTTGTCCATTTGTAAGACGATTCATGGTTAAAATATAGACCAAACTGAATATGCGTGACAGTGAAACAAAACACGGAACGTGCGTAAGCGGAAATGTATGTCTATACCATTGTCAGGGATTGGTTCTGTGGTATACTCATGGGCACCTTCATCAGATACCAGCTACTGGGAAAAGTGTTCTTTCCTCATCACACTATCAAGATTCGTTACCACATTTACTTCTATGCCGCTCCAGTGGGATGTGCCTGTCCAAAACTATCGCATTGATGATTAATTCTTTGGTAAAATTTCTTCTCCTTGTGAAAGAGACGTTTCTCATCTCTCCTTTTCTCCCGATATCTCTCCGTTTTGCCTTAAATGCCGCATTCTTGGTTTCAGTAGCTTTTTGGCACTGGTCGTACCATGGGTTGCTTGGGGGAGGATCCTGGTATCCAAGTACGAATATTGCGGTTCTTTCCATGTAATGGACAATAGACAGCCATTGCTCTGCTATACTATCAGAACAAGGAGTGATTTTTTCAAGCAATTGTATCAGTCTCCCTTTGCCACATGATGTTTCCAGCTTCCGCACAATGTTAGATCGTAACAAAACCTTTGCTGCAATAAAGTAATGATTGGAATTGATGTTTGCCCCTCGTATCGATCGTACATCTGACACGCTGGTTTAATGCCTTTCATCTATCACAACATGATCTATTTGGTTTCTCGTGTTTTGATTGGATGACAGCCATGTGGCAGTGTGAATCCTCCGATGTTGGAATCTGGTACTGCTTACTACCATGTTCTTTGCAGCGAAAAAGTTTATTAGACTCAGTCCATTATCGGAAGTTTCTTCGTGTGAGCTAAATTTTTGGACTGTTGGTCCAAAGATATTTTCCTTCCCTCTTTGCGGAATAAAATCTCCCAGAACGGTATTAATATCATTGGCAGGACAGCAGTCATATTATAAGTGAAAATATCTTTGGTCTGTCGTCCTTGTTGTTGTAGCCACATTTTCATGTGGAGATGTATGTGAGCAAGCTCCTTCCGGACCAAAGGACCGATAGCCGCGGAAACAGGTTGGTCATTGAATATTTAAATACGCCAATTACCCGCCTTGTCATATCGAGCATCAAAGTCACTCAGTATTTGTGCAAGAGCCGGTGCCGCCCGGCCTCTCACTGAGACTCTCCGTTCGATACCGCTGTTTGTCCGCGATTGCAGCTACACCGTATGAAGCCTACCACTATCCGCAACCTGTGGACGAGCCCAGTAGCTGGCAGCTAAGTTTCTCGTAACAGCAATTAACACCATACAGATCGGATCTTAAAGTTCAAGTCTGTGTGGTGCTCTCAGCTATCCCGTGCCGGGGTTGGTCCTTGTCTTCTGTCGGTACATGAGAGCATGTAAGGCTGTTGATGAAGAATTTGTCCTTAATGTGGATATTTCCAGCCTCTCATCCACCGGAGTAAACCTTGTGACAAGGTGTTTCAGTCTCCAACTAAACACAAATCCACAGCCAAATGCATGCCTTGTTACATGGCAGCTAGGGCGTCACGTCTCGGTGTTGTTGTGAGGCCTTTCCCTAGCCATCGCACATTATGTATTGCGGTAATGTCTGCCCTGAAGTTCGCCAACATATCTTCCATTGCGTATGTTGCATCTTCTCCATAAGGAATTCGGACATTCCAGGCACATATACGTTATTAATGGTTTTTAAACCGTTTGCATGGATCGTCAACATAGGGGAGATTCGTTTTCAATCTCCATCGTTTTTTCAATGCCATTTCTTCAAGTTTTCGGGTGATGGGTTACTAACCCGACCCCCCAACCCATTTTTTCATCGTTCCACGGGTGAACTCGTGGCACAGTTTGGCTCATTACCTTTAACGGATGCTAAAGATAGCTACCCAGGTGACAACGCGGAGAAGTTATGTCCCAATTTGATATGAAGGAAGATCAAGATATCCTGGATTTTGCCAAGTTAAAACTAATCAGAACCGTTGCTTCCAACATCACCAAGTCATCCAGTAATGAGTTAGACATGGTTAAACTTTACAGTATATATTCTTGTCATGCATAGTTAAGTCTACCCTTTGTTTTGAAATTATCACCTCAAAACTTTAGTGTCGGGTTTTTCAACAGGGACGCAACAAAAGCAGACCGATAGGGACAGCAAACGACACCATACTTTTTGCCGCTCTTTTCACATTTTTCTTAAGTAAGATTTGTCATTTTATGAAGGAAATATATACAAGCCAACAACGAGTCAAAATTATTAACATTTACTACCGAAATTCGGAGTCAGTGACCTCAACGTTAAGAGCGCTGCGTCCAATTTATGGTCGTCATAATCGTCCTACCTAAATGGCTTCGTGAATAAGCAAAATATGCGTTATTGGTCAGACAGGAATCCACACGTACTCAATGAGTCATCATTGCATCCCGAAAAAACGGTTTAGTACGGTTTATGGGCCGGCGGCGTCATTGGGCCGTACTTCTTAGGCGATGATCAAGACCGGCACGTTATAGTGAATGGGAATTGCTACCGTTCAGAGCATTTTTGACCCCATTTGGATAATATGGACTTGGAGGACATGTGGTGTGTGAAATCGAGTTCCATACAAAATGGCAACGAACATAACTTCACAGAAATAGAGAATTTCATTGAAATCCACAACCGTTTTTGTCTCATTAAAAAAAAAAAAAAAAAAAAAAATCTTTTGCAGCGCTCTTATTGAAAAACCCGACATTACCCATTCCAATGCAACTTTTCAATTTCTTTCAGTGTAATAAAAAAATGCTTCACAAAGGTAAAAAGAAACACAACAAAATGATAATAGTTTTAAAAGACAAGGTGGCAGTGAATAAAACGAAATAGAGTGCAACCTAATTGCAGCAACCTATTAACCATGTGGAGGTCGGTCTTTGGGTTTCCACGCCGTGTCCTTTTGAAAACGGAGCAAGTTGCTTTACTTGCATGAACTTAATACCGTTACCCATGGAAGGTAAATGAAACTGATGCTGCTGCTGCTGTTAGCAGTATGAGCCATGACTGATATGAAAACTATAGCAATGGCGGTGACAACGATAATGTTGATGATGGACTTGCTCGTAAAAATGAAGTGTAATAGTGTGGTCTTGAAGTTCCTTTTTGTTATTAACTTCTTGGTCTTGGTCTTCCCCTTCAATTACAGCTGGGTCAAGTGGAGTACCTCAGTATGTCCTTTTAGACCACTTCAATTGACAATAAATATTGGTTTCGGTCAAATGATAAGAGACTGGGAGTTTCTTGAGATTGAGAACTTGAAAAGTTATGAGGCTAAAGTGAGTGGAAGGAAAAGTAAAGCAGATGCAAAGAAAAAAAAAATAGAGATTAAAAAAAGTTATATGAAGGTAATCCTTAAACAATTGGGACTCATAGGAAGGAGACATATATTAAGTATAAAATCAATGGTCTAGGATGATGAGCTAACAAACTAACTATCGAACTATCAAACTAAAACACTCGAACACATGCATTGACAAAGGAACAGCTAGTAGACAGGGTGTCGAGCTGGTTTAGTGTGGTATTTATATCATAAAGGTATTTTCGGAATGAAATATATAAGTTCAACCTATGAGTACAACCTACCAACGCACAGTGGAAGAAAATCGAAAGAAATTAGTCCAAATATGCTGTGTGTAAGAACGGGCAGAGATATCTTTTTGAAATTTAAAACGGTTAGAGCTGAGGTGTTACTCAATTTGCCTGAAATTTTGGAGGTGGTATTTTTCTATGACTTGTACTAGCAGCCATGACAAGTACGGCCTATATCGGTTTTAACCTTAATATAGCTCTTATATATTTCGGTGCCGTGACACAGATATATCCCAGGGAATTGTAAAGCGGACGAGCTTGCGAGACTAGGAAACTACCCTTCACATACCAGGGATACTGGAATCTGTGGGTATGCCTCTAGCGATATGTGAGCTTAGTTCTCAGGACCAGGCCCGAAGGACAACGAATGATATATGGTCACAAAGAAGGGGCTGTGAGCATTCCAATACTATGTGGCCTAATCTAGACTTGAAGAGGTCTACCGTTTTTATGTCATTGGCTAGAACAGATTTCTCAGTCATTGTGTTCGTCATGACAGGTCGCTGTCGAATCGGAAAACATGCTGACAGACTAAAGGTTGCCAGCAAGGTTTTTTGTAGAAGGTGTAAGGACATCGAAGAAGAAGAGACTATGGAACACCTTCTGTGTGTGTGTTCCGCACTGACAGTTAGAAGGAGTTCTACTTAAGGTTCTCATTTCTTAGAGAACCTGTCTGATTTAGCGGCTGTGAACAATCGCAAGTTATTGGGCTGTTTAAAAACGATCTGAATGTTTCAACGGTAGGAACTAAAAGGCATCTTCCTTCTTCTGTTCCTGTGGTATCACAATGGACGAAAACGTCTGAGTGAGTCTGATGGCAGACTGCCACTTAAAACTAAACTAACCCATATATTTGAAAAAATCATTTAAGGAACTTTTGTCTGTCCGTCCGTCTGTTGTAATCACTTTCAAATATTGAGCTGAAATTTGGCACAGATACGTCTTTTTTATGCACGCCGGTTAAGTTCTTGAACGGGCCAAATCGGACCATATTTGGATATAGCTGCTATATAGACCAATCTACCGATAAAGGGTCTAATGCCCATTTATTTTTTATTCGATTTTGTTGAAATTTGAAACAGTGAGTAGCTAAGAGCTTCCCGACATCTGACCTAACTATGGTTCAGATCAGACTTTATATAGATATAGCTGCCATATAGACCGATCTGCCGATAAAGGGTCTGATGCCAATAAAAGCTTTATTTATTACCCCATTTCACTGGAAATTGAAACAGGTAGTTATCTTAAGCCTCCCGACAACTGACCTTAATATGGTTTAGATCGGACTTTATTTGACTATAGCTGCCGTATAGACCGATGTCCCGATAAAGGGTGTGAGGCCTATTAAAGCTTTATGTTTCATCCAATTTCGCTGAAATTTGAAACAGTGAGTAGTTTTAGGCCTTTCAAGACTCGACCCAAATTTGGTTCATATCTGACTGTATTTAGTTATAGCTGCGATATAGACCGATCTCCCGATAAGGAGTCTAATGTCCATAAATGATTTATTTTTTATCCAATTTCGCTGAAATTTGAAATATTGAGTAATTTTAGGCCTCCAGACATCTGACCCAAATATGGTGTAGATCGGACTAAATTTAGTTATTGCTTCCCTATAGACCGATCTCCCGATAAAGGGTCTGAAGCCCACAAAAGCTTTATTTATTATCCGATTTCGCTGAAATTTGAAACAGTGAGTTGTTTTTAGCCTCCCGCCCCAAATATGGGTCAGATCAAATACAGCTGTCATATAAACCGATCTTCCAATTTTGGATCTTAATCACATAGAAAGCAGATTTATTGTCTGAAAATGTTACTTCTAAATGAGTTCTCGGCACCTGAATAAAATATGATCGATACCAGCCCCTATTAAGATATAACTACGTATATAGTAAATGCAAATTTTGCCCATGAACATTCCACTAAGGAACAGGGGCAAACTTCTCACATATCAATGAGTGCAGTCCGATTCAAGTTTTAAGCTCAATGATAAGGGGCCTCCTTTTTATAGCCGAGTCCGAACGGCGTGCCGCAGTGCGACACCTCTTTCGAGAGAAGTTTTGCATGGCATAGTACCTCACAAATGTTGCTAGCATTAGGAGGGGAAAACCACCGTTGAAAATTTTTTCTGATGGTCTCGCCAGGATTCGAACCCAGTCGTTCAGCGTCTAGGCGGACATGCTAACCTCTGCATCGGTCTAATTTGGTCTACATCGGTCCAGATTTAGTTAAGGGTGCCATATAAAAAGATCTCTCGATTTTAAGTCCTGGCCCTATAAAAAGTGCATTTATTATCCGATTTCGTAGAAATTTGACGCAGTGACTTATGCTAGGCTTTCCGACATCGGTGTCCTTAATGGTTCAGATCGGTTTATATTTGGATATAACTGCCAAAAAGACCAATATTTTGTTCTACAAA
Source organism: Stomoxys calcitrans (assembly GCF_963082655.1). Classification (NCBI taxonomy): domain Eukaryota; kingdom Metazoa; phylum Arthropoda; class Insecta; order Diptera; family Muscidae; genus Stomoxys; species Stomoxys calcitrans. The sequence continues at coordinate 89,138,628 of NC_081553.1, forward strand.
ATTGAACAGTGACTTATATATTAGACCACTCAATGTCTGTGCCGAATTTGGGGCATAAATTATCCAATATTCATCGGATTGGGACGAAAGGGGATTTATATATATACTCGAGTTGGTGGGTATCCAAAGTTTGGCCCGGCCGAACTTATTGCCTTTTTACTTGTTTTAAGTTAAAATGTTTGTATCTCCCAAATAATCAAGTTGTGTTCTGATTAAATAACTTAAAATGTGTGAATCTGCTTAATTAAATGGCAGAGACGGTAAACAGGAACTCAATAACCCAATTTTGTGCTTAGAAATAAAAAATTCATCAAATAACTTAGAGAAACATCTACTCGTATACATGACGCTTATGCAAGCGATAGTGCAGCAGGTACTGCATATAGCACTAAGGTGACGAACAGCTCGCTTTAGTAAGAATTAATCATTAATTAATCTACCGATTGAAAAGCAACCAGAAGGTGTCATATTGAAACCAGCAGGTTGCTACCGTCATCAAAAATTGCCTGGATTTTGGAATCCAGAGCAATAAGCCGTTTCTCTTAATGGAGGTTTGAGAGTTTTGCCTTGAAGCCATAGCTAGCTTCGCTTCTGAATTAATTACAGTGCTATTCGCTACATTCAAACGGTTGCTTTCTAGTACCCTGAGAATAAAAAACATTGTTTTTAAATCAGCTCTGACTCTTAGTGTTGATGCATGAGTGGTAATAATATGTATCGTAAAGTTTTCAATTATATCCATACATCTCAATTGTTCTCTAGAGAGAGTCCAGACATTCGAGTACCATGATCATTTGAATCTTCGCAATGGGTTTATAGTGGTTGAAATTTTTTAAGGGTAAGTGACTTTACATATCTCAGGAAATGTTAAGAACCACCAAAAGAGATATTCGTTTCGTCAAGTTAAACCCCAAAGGAGATATATTTTAGGACACTATTTCTAACAAGTATTAAAAGGAGCTCTCAAAATTTGTCAACCCGGCCAAGAGAGTGACCACGCCAATTATATATTTATTCCTGTATATTCCATTCAGTATAGTTTTTCTAAACCTCCAAGCAAGCTTCAATGCAGTCTTTACATCTCAAATCACACTTCTTCCCTTAAACCCCTTAGAAAAATTTCATTAATAATTTGCTTTCATTTAAAAATCTCTACGTCTTCTTGCCAAAGAACTATGATGGCAAATTCTATTAATATTTTCAAAACTAAAAGATAACAGAGAAAGGAAAAAGTCGACCAAAGATTACAAGAAATGAAAAGTTATTACAAAAAGTCATTAAGACTCGCGGAATTAGTTTCTTTGCTTCCTACTTTCATGTTTCCTTCTTGTGAGTCGGCTGTTACTTTTTTCCTTTAACTTGTCTTCCTTATTAATGGATAGATGGATGGATGGATGGGTGAATGAATGAATGGATTGCTCACTGGCAGCAAGGAGCAATGAATGCAACAGCAGCGCCAGCAGCAGCATTTAGAAACTCAAGCCCACTAAGTGCAAACCATAAACGAATAAAACAAACTGAAGTGTAGATGAGGAAAAAAACAACAGTCAAGCAGGACATGCCACCATGGTCTTTGAGTGACCCATCAAGTGTCATAAAGTATGAGTGGAAAATCCGGAAACCAACCACTGAATAAGACGAGGGAACTTTACAGAATCAAAAAAACAAAAAAAAAAAGCAAATCCCACATAAAGCCCCAGCAAAGAAAGGATCGACGACACCAACAACTACCGATAGTACCATACCATAATTGGTAATCACAGTGGAAGGAAGTAATAAAACTATGGTTGTTCATTTCTAGTTCTTGCACTTCACATTCAATGTTACTTCTCTACTCGGTTTCTCTCGCTTTTGAAAGCAAGAAGCAGCAAGGCACAAACAGAAAGAAATTAGCAACCACCCCACCACAGGAGGGAAATGAATTGTCAAGAAGGTTATAAATTAGTTTTTCAATTTGTTCAAGTATTATGGTTATGCTGTGAGAGTATGTGGTGCAAAAGTTTATTTTTTTATATTTTTACTAAGTGAGTTCATATTGTAAAAACGCAAGCTTAAAGTGTCAAGGATGTATATGTTTGTGTTTACCATACACGGATAGAAAAAGGACGGTACTTTGCAAATACCGTCTGTAATTATTTTATTCACGTTATTGGCAAATATTTTTAATACCATTTGGTATCAATTTGATACCAGTCGAAGGAGCCTGTTAAGAATTAACGGTATCACATTTGTATTCTTGTCATCGCGGCAAAAGTGTTGTTTACCTTGGTGTAAATGTTGTAAATATTAGTGTTTACCACACACTGATAGAAAAAGGACGGTACTTTGCCAATACCGTCTGGTATTATTTTATTCACGTTCTTGGCAAATATTTTTAATACCATTTGGTATCAATTTGATACCAGTCGAAGGAGCTTATTAAGAATTAATGTATTGGTTGCCCAAAAAGTAATTGCGGATTTTTCATATAGTCGGCCTTGACAAATTTTTTCACAGCTTGTGACTCTGTAATTACATTCTTTCTTCTGTCAGTTATCAGCTGTTACTTTTAGCTTGATTTAGAAAAAAGTGTAAAAAAAGTATATGTGATTAAAGTTCATTCTAAGTTATATTAAAAATGCATTTACTTTCTTTTAAAAAAACCGCAATTACTTTTTGGGCAATAAAATGTTTTAATACGATTTATATGCGTACAAACGTGTTTAAATACTCAAAAGCGGTGAACATGGAAATAGTAAAAACAAACATGATAAATTCTCTTGTGTGGTAAAGAATGCTATATTGATGGGTTCATATGGAAACCACTTCTGGGAATCAATGGGTATTGAATCAATTGCTGAATACAAAGAATCCATGTTGGTCACGGTGTAACATTATTTTTTTATTTATTTACTTATAATTGTTAACTTAAATCAACGAAATAAAAAATAACACCTTTTCAATGGCTTTTTATGTTGGTTCATTAGGGGGTGAAATATTCAATAACGATTTGGTTTAAAACTAATACCGGATTGGTACTAAAACCAATAACAGTTTGTTATTGAAATCAATACCAGTTTGGTAAAAAGGCTAGAACCAAATGGTAGTAATCATTTTATTTTTCATTCATAGCATGCGGTATTGATTTCCTACCATACAGTGTTGCTTTACTATCAATACCGTATGGTACTGAAATGAGCACGTTAGATATCAACTTTTCTCTGGGTGTAGTTTGCAGGCACGCTTTACAGCATTTAAGTGCCATGCGTTTTTCTTTCAATGATGCTAATCCATGTGCGAATTTACTGAAATGTTGTAGAAATGCAAAACAAAGGATTTAGAAAGAAATTATTTCAAGGGAAAGGTTGGGTTCGGTTTGCTTAAAGTGGCAGTTTACAATCTGACCCACTAAGACACATTAGGCCATTGTTATATCACAGAAACAATAGTAGGAAATGCTTTTTACTTTCTACCATTTAAACAACGATATCAGTTCAAAAAAAAGCTTAATAACTTGCAAATGTTCACATCTGCTAATTCAGCCCAGTCGTGAAAAAATAAAAAGCTAAAATGGAAATCCTTTTGCTTGCCAGTGCGGGACAAGCATACAACAGACGTCCGTACAGCTTCTGCAGAAATCGTTACAGTAAAGTATATCAACATTTTGCCCGAATGATTGGCTAAAATTTGGAACAAAGACTTGAGATATCGACTTCCAACAACAATGCTAAGTATGATCCGAATAGGTCTATAAGAAGATATGGGCCCCATATAAACCGATCCCCGGATTTGATTTCTTAATTCCTTAGAAGCCTCAATTTTCATCCGATTTGTCGGAAATTCGGAACAAAGACTTGAGTTACGACTTCCAACATCCATGCCAGGTATGATCTGAGGGTCTATAAACAGATATAGCTTCCATATAAATCGATACCCGGATTCGATTTCTTCAGCCCTTATAAGCCTACATGTTCACCTGATTTGGCCCTAAAACCTATCGCGTGACTTACAACATCAGTGCCAAGTTTTATCCGAATCGGTTAATATGGTGATATACCCCCCTAAGTACCGATTTCACGATGTGACTTCTTGGGACCAAATAATAACTTTTTGAGCCCCACATCTCCACGATGAGTTCCATTATGATCTCTAACATTCAAATCGATTATGGTCCGAATCGGACCAAAGCTTGATATCGCTCCAATAGCATAGCAATTATTTTCCTTTATCCTTTCTTCGCCTAAAAAGAGATACCGGGAAAAGAACTCGACAAATGCGATCCATGCTGGAGGGTATATAAGATTCGGCTCCGCCGAACTTATCACTCTTTTACTTGTTTTGTGATGTTCTCGCCAGTATTCGAAACCAGGCGTTCAGCGTCATAGGCGGACATGCTAACCTCTGCGCTACGGTGGCCTCCGATCTCCTTCTAAGCATTGCAAACATATGCACATAGTTATAATACACTGTACCACAGTGATGGTGTAGGGTATAAAAATGGTGAAAAAAAGACTAATCCTGACTGAGGGGGCTCTTTTCCACCACGGTGGCTATATCAACAAGCAAAATTGTCCCATCTGGGGCTCGGAGACCCCAAGAGTTATTGTTGAAAAGCCTCTCCATCCTCAACTTTTTACCATTTGGTGTGGTTTATGGTCCAGCAGGGTCATTGAACGTTACTTTTTCGAAAATAAGATTGGATGAGCAGTAACGGTGAATAGATTGCACCATGGAGAGATGATCAATGAGTTTTATGGTCGGAGTTGAACTCTATCGGAGATCTACAGTGGTGTATCGCTTTTGGGGTGCACCTCAAAAATACGTGTCTTTTTTAATCAACGCAAAAAAGCAGCCATTCAACTCCAATTAACGAAAACGCCTTGTACAAAAAACAAAAATAATTTTGCGGTGGTGCCGATGTGTATATGTATATATCACTTTGAAGTAAACGAGTGAAGCCTGAGTTTAAACTACCACCGCAAATACGTATGCTCAAGTGTTTTTTATGCGGTGGTATAATGAGTGTTTGCCAAAGACAATGCAAACACCGCAAAATTTGTATTTAACATAAAAAAAAGTAAAAAAAAATTCCATAAAATTATCAAAATAAGTAATCCAGAATGAATTTAAATACTAGCAATATTAAAAATATATTTTTGTTCAAATAAATGGGTATTCTCATCGCTGCAAAGCAACACCGCAATTATGATTCGAATCAATGTGTTGTGTTGATGCGGTATTTTCATTCCCGTCTTACATTTACTCATAACACCGCCATGGGCAAAAGACGATGTTAAAAGCTATGGTAAGCGAAGCATGAAAATTAATGTACGAGTATTCACACGTTGCAAAAGCAACACCGCAATTATAATTCTAGTCAACATGTTGTGTTGATGCGGTGTTTGCGGTGTGTCCAATCCCGTCTTACATTCACTCATAACACCGCTATTGGCAAAGACGATGTTAAAAGCCATGGTACGCGAAGCATCAAAATTAATGTACGAGTATTCATACGATCGCCACACATATCAATGCGCTGATAATAACACCGAGTCAATTACAGTGGCAATAGATAATAACACCGCATTCTTATGAGTATATTGCAAATCAGAAAAATATCACCGCTTGCAGTTCTCTGGATTGAATTGATGTGGACAACGTTTACTTTCAACAAGACGGCGCTACTTACCACACACAAACACCAAAAAATGTTTCCGGTGAGTGTTATCTACCGAAATCTTGTGATTAAACTCCTTTCGTCTTCTTCCTTTGAGGTCATTTGAAAGTTAAGGTGGACGCCAATAGCCCAGCGTCGATTCAAGACTTTAAAGATTCGTGAAGCTGTCAAAGACATAGGGCATCCACTTTGCGAAAATATAAGCATGGTTGAGGTGGCCATTTCGTTGATATTTTTTTATACCCCCCACCATTGGATCGGAGGTATATTCATTTAGCCATTCCGTTTGTAACACATCGAAATATCAATTTTCGACCCTAGAAAGTACATATATTTCGGATCGTTGTACAATTCGAAGACGATTTAACGTGAAATTTGACATTATGAGTTATATTAAGCCCATCGATATCCGAACCAAAAATTGTCCAAATCGGAACATGATTAGATATAGCTGCCATATAGACCGATCTGCCGATTTTGGATCTTAGGCCTATAACAGGCGCATTTATTACCTGATTTAAATGAAATTTGGAACAATGAGTTGTATCAGGAATCCCAACATCTGTCCCGAATATGTTCCTGATACGGCTATATTTAGATGTAGCTGCCAGAGAGACCGATATTCAGCTTAAGTGTCTAAAGACTGTAAAAGTCGCATTTATTCTCCGATTTTGCTGAAATTTGAAACAGTGAGTTACACTAGGGGACTCGACATCTAACCCAAATGTAGTGTATACCGGACCTTATTCGCATACATCTGCCATATAGGCCGATATGCCGATTTAAGGTTTTAAGCCTATAATAGGCGTATTTATTTCCCGATTTTGGTGGTGGGTATCAAAAGATCGGCACGGCCGAATTTTATGCGTTTTGACATGTTTTCATTATTTACTCTATACCTTCATATTTATTAGGAAATAAACATCCGATCATTTATCTCAAAACATGGCACTTTTCTTTGAATGCCAAAATAACACCACCTTTGGAAAACCCTTTTCACATATGCCCCTCAGAAATTTTTAGCAGAATCCATGATGGTGGGGTTGGCCCAAATGAACTAAGCGTGTTGCACTTATCTTCATAATAAAGTTAAGTGATGGAAAAGTTTAAAACCAAACTGAAAATTCCATGTGGAGGAATACATCTCTTAAGTAGATGAAGAAGCGCATCATGAACAGGCGTTGTTGAAAAAATTGTCAACATTCTGGGATGATTTTGTTGTTGTTGTTGTAGCAATGTGTTGTACACCGAGGCGGCAGCCCTTGCCGATGAAGGCGTACATCGGGTCAATTCGGTACGTACAACAGGCTGCCACGAGATTAAGGATGATTTTGTGAACGCGGGTTGTTGATTTCATGCACCAACCGATATGAACATCATCCAAACTAAATGTGTAGGTATACCAACATTTAGTTTAAAAGCCTCTTTAAATATGGTATTTACAAATACAGCTGTGGTCCAATATGGTAAACCGTTTATGGAACACTGGTTCGTTTCTCGGCAGCACCAAAAAAAAAAACTTTTTTCACTCATCAAAAAAAATGTATATAAATTGTGATTTTTTTTGAGGTTAGGATTTTCATGCATTAGTATTTGACAGATCACGTGGGATTTCAGACATGGTGTCAAAGAGAAAGATGCTCAGTATGCTTTGACATTTCATCATGAATAGACTTACTAACGAGCAACGCTTGCAAATCATTGAATTTTATTACCAAAATCAGTGTTCGGTTCGAAATGTGTTCATTCACCGTAACGTTGCGTCCAACAGCATCTTTGAAAAAATACGGTCCAATGATTCCACCAGCGTACAAACCACACCAAACAGTGCATTTTTCGGGATGCATGGGCAGTTCTTGAACGGCTTTTGGTTGCTCTTCACTCCAAATGCGGCAATTTTGCTTATTTACGTAGCCATTCAACCAGAAATGAGCCTCATCGCTGAACGGTGAATGAACACATTTCGAACCGAACACTGATTTTGGTAATAAAATTCAATGATTTGCAAGCGTTGCTCGTTAGTAAGTCTATTCATGATGAAATGTCAAAGCATACTGAGCATCTTTCTCTTTGACACCATGTCTGAAATCCCACGTGATCTGTCAAATACTAATGCATGAAAATCCTAACCTCAAAAAAATCACCCTTTATTAGACGTTCTGACAACGTTTAGTGTATGTCAACGTCTTGGAACGTCTGTGGACAGACCACTAAATCCTGAGCCGATATGGTCCAAGGACTTACATCAAAAAGCAGTTACTGTGTGAAATAATTTTAAGTGAATATCGTTATTAGTTTGAACGACTTCGTGACGGACGGAGTTTATATTCTTTTTTGATTGACATACTAATGTTTCATACCATATCGTAGAGGATGCAACAAAACATTTTGTGTAACGAAATGCCTCTCATGAGTTTGAGAAATATTTAAAATCAATCAAATTAAACACAAAGACGATACCTAGCAATCATCAACTTCATTAGCTCCGTTCAATTACAACAAAAGCGATTGGCTTTTCATGAAACCACATTATAAGGCAAACGTCATTATAAGATCATAGGCTATTAAATCTTCTATTGCATGTACTTTTCAAACTGCTCTTTTCCCCCACTCCATTGTTATGGCCGACTCTCGACAAACAATAAAAATATAATCATAGAATAATTGAATTATAATAAAGCAAATGTTCAGCTCTCGAAAAGTATTGGGGAGACCACCAACCCACCAACCCACCAACCCAGCAATTCTACTCAATTCTATATTCTACATTTGAACACTTCTCGGAATACAATGGAATTGAGCAAAGCAACGTAAAGTAAAGTGAAGTAAAGCACAACAACAACAGCACTAAAGACTTGTGCAACTTATCTGTTCTTGAGAAATCCTTAAGTAGCAGGATACTTTAGTTATGGTATTGGAAATGAAAATGCACAAAGGAGACAGCAAGAGATCTATGCAGACATTTGAGAAAAGACAGCAGCAAAGTTTTCTTTTAGCCATTTGGCTATGTTTGTATGTGTGAATGTGCGTGTGACACAAAACTTAATTAAGTTAATTGATTTGAAATTTATTAAGCTTGAAAGACACTTGCAAAGTGTCTCTGTGTGTGAGTGTGTGTGTGTTTCTGTAAGAGTTCATTCTGTTATTTAACCACTATTGCAGAACTAATTGTCTGATGCTGCTGATGGTGCGCGACTACGAGTACGTTTGCCACTCCATGACAAAAGAGAATCGAAATTAATTTGTACAAAATATTTTTTAACCATCACAATAATAATGTAAATGCAAAAACACGCTAATTTATGACAATGTTTTCTGGTCTCTTCATCTGGTTACAGCATTTCAATTGAAGCATAAAAGGGCGCAAAAAACCTAATTCAAGGATCTCTGGGAGCAAGGACTTTACAAAGCTAAATTTAAGGAGGGAGTAGCGATGGCGCCTAAATTGACGCCATTTCCCTCAATTCGATTGAAGAAGGCGAATGCCAGCAAGATGACAACGACAACAACGAGCAGCATGAAGAAAATGACTATGATGGGAAGGCAGCAAAGATGGCATAATTTCAAAATCATCACAATCACAATTGGAATTTTATTGGCGCAATCATTACAACAAATTGAAGCACAAGGTATGTATGTATGTATGTTCATTTATATAAGTAAAGTTGATTTTTTGTTGTTGTTTGAAGTTTATGGGTGTTTGTATGTTTAAAACAAGGAACATCTGGCTATCTTTTATTAAAATAAGTAAAAGGGCAGACTTTGAAGCCATCACAAACAATATGGTTGAAAAGTCTTCTAACTAAAGATGAAATGCGTCCCATAGAAGTTGGTGTGTTGCGATCCCTGGCTTTCCTTTTCCATTTGCAAAGAATATCTCCGATCATTGAGCTCGTCTCGAAAGAGTAACAAACAAATTTTGTGAAATTTATTGATCTTTGCCCTAACAGGCTCCGCCTATGCCAAGACAACATGTTCTCTGAACTTGTTGTGTGGTCCTTATGTTGCACTTTTTCTTCATAGCAGTCCAACAAACTACCGAAGCGTAAGAAAAAAATACGTTTGGTCTAATCACGCTCCTGTGGAGCCACTGGATTATCCTTGGATTCAGGCTCCATTTCGAGCCAACGGCCCGTCTACCGAGGCGTAAGTAAGTATTGGTCAAATCACTCTCCTGTGGAGCCACTGGACTATCCTCGGATTCAGGCCCCATTTCGAGCCTACGGCCCGTCTTCGGCCGCCTTCTCAGTACGCTCCTGAATGTGACACTTCCAATTCAGTTTTCTGTCCAAGATCACTCCTAAGTATTTGACCTTGTCAGATATCGAAATTGTTCTATTAAGGAAACGTGGTGCGTCAAATTGGCCCACCTTCGTCTTGCTCGAGAACAGGCATATTTCAGTGTTCTTTGTGTTAACATTGAGGCCTCTGGGTCTAGCCCAGTCATATGCCATATGCAAGACCCTTTCGGTCTTCTGCATAGCTCGTTCGGATCCTTACCCCTTAGAAGTATTATAACATCGTCTGCATAGCAGACGCATTCAACATCCGTAATAGGTTATTTCCCGTCTCCCGGCACCTGACCCAAATATGGTTAAAATCGGACTATATTTAGACATAGCTGGCATATAGACCGATCTGCCGATTAAGGGTCTTAAGCCCATAAATCCGCACTTATGTTAAGCCTTTTGTCAGCCGACCAGCGCAGAGTCCATATCAGGCTATATTTAGATATAGCTGCCATATAGGCCACCGTAGCGCAGAAGTTAGCATGTCCGCCTATGACGCTGAACGTCTAGGTTCGAAACCTGGGGAGACCATGAGACAAAATTTTCAGCGATGGTTTTCCCCTCCTAATGCTGGCAACATTTGTGAGGTACTATGCCATGTAAAACTTCTCTTTAAAGAGGGGTCCCACTGCAGCACGCCGTTCGGACTCGGCAATAAAAAGGAGGCCCTTAATCATTGAGCTTGAACTTGAATCGGACTGAATTCATTGATATGTGAGAGGTTTGCCCCTGTTGCTTAGTGGAATGTTCATGGGCAAAATTTGCAATAGACCGATCTTCCAACTTAGGGTCTTAATCCCATAAAAAGCGGATTTGTGTCCAGATTTCGCTGAAACTGTGACTTGTATAAGAGTTTTCGGGACCTCAATCAAATATGATCCAAACCAGCCGCGAATTACATATCACAATGAATATGGTAGTGGATTTGTTATTGAAGAGGATGGTTAATTTATTCATGGTAGTGGGTATCTTAAGTTCAGCTTGTTTTAAATATTCCTAAAATCATTTTCCCCCTCTATGAAACTTTAACTGAGTCACACAAGCTTTCAGTTTTAAAATGCATTAAAGAACTTACCATGCCAATGCATTTATTTAGTAGGTTATCTTTTTATATGTAAATCGGAATCGAAAACAAAACAGCCACAAATATCAGTGCAAATAGTAATTTAATTTATTTGCCATAAAGCAAAATCTATTGTTGCATTTAATATTTAAAAATTTCGATTTATTTTATATTTGCTGTCCATCTGGCCTTTTTTTGGTTTGTATTTTACCTCTGCTACTAGTACTGACCATAACAATCATATATTAATTAAAATGTCGTTTTTATCTAAAACGATATGTGAATAGAATAAAACCAAAGCACCAGACCTCAAAAAATAGTGAAATTCATAAAAATACTATGCGACGACCTCATTTATGAATGTGTAGAGGATCTTTTTTTTTTACGTAATGCGCTCCATTTAAATTATTAATCGACAATACAGAAAAAAAATTACATTACCTTTGATTCAGCCTCACAGTAATGGCCAGAGAATTGATGACAACAACAAAATTTGTTTTTGGCAGGCAAGAGTGACAACAACTCACTACACATGCAAATTCAATTTCAGTTAAATTTGTCAATAAAACGGTAATTTCAACAGAAAATTATATGGAGTTATCAAAATATGAACATTTTTTCTATCAAAACTTATTGACGACATGTAATCTAAGTTTTCAGGACCAGGCCCGAAGGGCAACGAATGATAGATGGTCACAAAGAGGGCGCTGTGAGCATTCCAAAACTATGTGGCCTCATCTAGACTTGAAGAGGTCTACTGCTATGCTGTCATTGGCTAGAACAGACGGTCACTGTCTAATCGGAAAACATGCTGACAGACTGAAGGTTGCCAGCAACGACTTTTGCTGAAGCTGTAGGGACATCGAGGAAGAAGAGACTTTAGAACACCTTCTGCGTTTGTGTCCCGCACTAGCAGTTAGAAGGAGTTCCACTTTAGGTTCTCATTTCTTTCAGAACCTATCTGATTTAGCGGATGTGAACATTCGCAAGTTATTGGGCTTTTTAAAGCGATTTGAATGGTTCTATGAAAATCTCTTTTATATGCTACCTCTAAAGAAAAGTTCATTCTGGCATACTTTTCTATGAATATGAAATACTAGCCGAACCGGGCCCGCTCCGCTGCGCCTTCTTGAACTCTCCAATATCTTTCTAGGGTGGGGATAATTCCCCCTGAACATCGATATCGAATTCGTGCCACTGAAGCCTATGTCCGCCTTTGACGCTGACCGCCTGCGTTCGAATCCTGGCAAGAACATACAATACTGGCGACATTTGCGTGGTACCATACCATGCATAGTCATGCAAAAAATTCCCCCCAAAGAGGTGTCGCACTGAGCTACGCCGTTCGGGCTCGGCTAAAAATAAAGATCCCTTCTTGAACTCTCTAATATCTTTCTAGGAGGGAGATTCTTCGCCCTGAATGTCGATATCGAATTCGTACACTGTAGCCTATGTTCGCCTATGACGTTGACCGCCTACGTTCGAATCCTGGCGAGAACATACAACACTGGCGACATTTGCGTGGTACTATACCATGCATAGTCATGTAAAAAATGTTCCCCAAAGAGGTGTCACACTGCGGTACGCCGTTCGGACTCGGCTAAAAATAAAGATCCCTTATCATTGAGCTTAAACTTGAATCGAAAAGAACTCATTGATGTGTGAGAAGTTTGCCCCTGCTCGGTTCTTGCACAAATGTTTACTCTATTCCCAAATGCATTTCTTTTAAGTCCTATTTTACCGTATTGGTAAATATTTCCAGTTTAGGGGGTATTTCGGGGGTTGTAACATTAAAGTAAATATAAAATTCGTGCTCTACTTTCAAAAACATTTGATATGAGACCCATAATGGCATGATCGGTAAATAAGTTGTGTTCGGTGGGTGGGGTGGACCCCAGGGTCTTTGTCCCAAAAATCAATCAATCTCCACCCCAAAATAGCTTTTACATAACAGGGAGATATTTTGGGGTGGGGTGGCTCCCCAAACACATGGCTCTATATTGTCGTGATTGGTCTATACATCCATTTGGCGGGTTTTGGGCGGCCCCCGAGGCACACGACTCCAACAATAGAAACCATGTTCTATTTTTGGTGATTGTGAGAGTGCAAAAAAAATTTCGAACGAATAACATTACCAATCCCCGAGAAGTGCTTTCAAGGCGAAACATTTCGACTCAAATATGGATACCAAATTCGAGCTCCTCTCCCAAATCCCTTTAATTCGGATCCCATATTGCCATGGTCGGTAAGTATGAACCGTTTGGAGGGTGTTTTGGGGCTGGGGCGGCCAACGGCACTTTGCACTGAAAATAGATATCAAATTCATGCTGTACTCCCAAATACCATAGATTTGAGCTCCATATTGCCATAGTCAGAAATGAAGTTCAGTTTATGGGGTGATTTAGGGCGTACCCCCCAAATCACTTGGCACCAGTATTGAATATCAGTTACGTTTTCTATTCTCAAATACCTTTCATTTGAATCCCATATTGCCATAATGGGTCAATTAACCTATTCGACTAATTTGTAGGAGGAAAAGCGCCATCTAGACTTGAACGAAAATTGTAGTGTCATATTCGTAATCTGCTCCCAAATATTTTTCATAGCAAATGCATATTTTGCCCATGAACATGCCACTAAGGAACAGGGGCAAACTTCTCACATATCAATGAGTGCAGTCCGATTCGAGTTTAAGCTCATTGATAAGGGGCCTCCTTTTTATAGCCGAGTCCGAACGGCGTGCAGCAGTGCGACACCTCTTTGGAGAGATGTTTTACATGGCATAATATCTTACAAATGTTGCCAGTATTAGGAGGGGAAAACCACCGCTGAAAATTTTTTCTGATGGTCTCGCCAGGATTCGAACCCAAGTGATCAGCGTCATGGTGCTCCCTTCCGTTATCAACAAATTATAAAGCCTATTCCTTCTTCCTGACTATATTCGTATTTTACTCCCGAATACCTTTCATTTAAGTCCCATATTGTCATGCTCGTTCAATAAACCTATTTTAGGGTGTTAGGGGTTTTGGGGTTAGGGCGGACCCCAGTTACTTGGACCTAATTTTTAATATGAAATTCGTACTCTACTCTTGCATACCTTTCATTTGAGTCCCATATAGTCGTGATCAGTATACTTTTATTTTTGGGTAGTAGTTTTGGGGTAAAGAGGAGGGTCCGCCACCCTTCCGATATCAAAAAATTATATAGCCTATGTTTCCTTTCAGACCAATCAAGACAATCTGTGAAAATGTCTAGGTAATCAGTTCAGCCGTTTTTGAGTCTATACGGAACAACCAAACAAAAATTAATTAATTATTATACACACTACCGTAGGATATGGGGTAAATTCATTTAGTCATACCGTTAGCAACACATCGAAATATCAATTTCCGACCCTACAAACCCTACATTTCGGATCGTCGTGAAATTCTAAGACGATTTAACGATGTCCGTGTGTCTGTCCGTCTGTTGTTATCACTCTATAGTCTTCAAAAATTGAGATATTGAGCTGAAGTTTGGCACAAATACGTCTTTTTGATACACGGGCCGAATCGGACCATATTTGGATATAGGTGCTATATAGATCGATTTTCCGATAAAGGGTCTAATGCCCAAAAAACTTCATTTTTCATCTGATTTTCCTGAAATTTGAAACAGTGAGTAGTTTAAGACTTCCCGACATCTGACCTAAATATGGTTCAGATCGGACTATATTTGGGTATAGCTGTCATATACACCGATCTGCCGATGAATGGTCTGTAGGCCATAAAAGCTTTGTTTTTTAAACGATTTCGCTAAAATTTGGAGTAGTGCGCAGTTTCAAGCCTTGAAACATCCGACCCAAATATGGTACAGATCGGACTTTTTGACGCACGCTGGTTACGTTCTTGAACGGGCCTAATCGGACCATATTTGGATATAGCTGCTATATAAACCGATTTTCCGATAAAGGGTCTAATGCCCATCCGTTTTTCATCCGACTTTGCTGAAATTTGAAACATTGGGTTATTTTAAGCCTCCCGACATCTGACCTAAATATGGTTCAGATCGGACTATATATGGATATAGCTGCCATATAGACCGATCTGCCGATAAAGGGTCTGAAGGCCATAAAAGCTTTGTTTTTTATCCGATTTCGCTGAAATTTGGAACAGCGCGCAGTTTTAAGCCTCCCTATATCCGACCCAAATATGGTACAGATCGGACTATATTTAGATATAGCTGTCATATAGACCGAATTGCCGATGAAGGGTCTGAAGCCTATAAAAGTTTAATTTTTTAACCGATTTCGCTGAAATTTTAAACAGTGAGTTATTTTTAGCCTCCTGACACCCGACACAAATATGGTTCAGATTGGAATATATTTAGATATAGCTGTCATATAGACCGATCTCCCTATAAAGGGTCTGAAAGCCATAAAAGCTTTATTTTTTGCCCTATTTCGCTGAAATTTGCAACAGTGGATTGTTTTAAGCCTCCCGACATCTGACCTAAATATGGTTCTGGTCGGACTATATTTAAATATAGCTGCCATATAGACCGATCTGCCGATAAGGGGACTGAAGCCCATAAAAGCTTTATTTATTACCCAATTTCGTTGAATTTCGAAACAGTGAGTTTTTCCGAGTCTCACGATATCCGACCCTAATGTGGTTCAGATATGTTTATAATTGGATATATCTGCCAAAAAGACCAATATTTTGTTGTACATAATTGAATAGTGACATATATAAATATAAGACCACTCAATGTCAGTCCCGAATTTGGATTCTAAAGTTATCCATTTTCACCGGATTGTGACGAAAGGGGGTTTTCCTATATACCCGAGGTTGTGGGTATCCAAAGTTCGGCCCGGCCAAACTTAATTCATTTTTACTTGTTATTGTATATATAAGAAGAAGAATATAACCAGATTCCTAGAAACATGTTCTGCCTGTTTTACGAATTTTTTTTTACTCAAGTGAGTCGAATAACTCACTCCAACATCTGTTTCTCCTATATAAAATCAGCTGATTTTGACACAAGGGCGAAAGAAAGTCACTCATTTTCAGTGACAAAAAGTTAGTGAAACAGACTGTTTCAATAGAAACGTTGAATACTGAATATCCTAGCCAATAAGGCAGGGTTTTAGTTACCACCCTCATTGGCGAGTACTGCCAAAATCTCTAAAAATCATGTGTCGGCCGATAACTATCTGCAACCTTATTTCGGTGCGTACCTATCATAGTAAATTTTTCATGAATACCCTCAACGCTAGTGTAGGAGATTTACACTTCGTACTAATACAGCCACAAGACTTTTGTGCGCGTCATAAACACAAATGAACCAAAAAAAACCTATTCTTGAAACAAATAAAAGGCTTTACATTTAAATATGAATTAAATTATTGCTGCAGTCAGACTAAGTGGAGTCAGGTACTATGAATCGATAACAACAAATGTTTGAAAAACAAGCGCACATTTTTTGGCGCATTGCATCTGAAATGATAAGGCATTTTTCATTAAAAATATGAGATTTTTTCATACACCTACTAAAAAAACAGGCATTTGCTTTTAATAAATTGGAAAAATAGAGCAATAAATAGCAAAAAAAAATTGAATTAATAGAAGAAAAACCAAAAAAACGTTTATGTCATAAAGAAATTTTTTGCAATGGCAAATAATAGCATATATGGATGATTTATAAATGATGGGCTTAAATTTGTGTGTTAATTGATTGAGATTTTTTTTTTTCAATTCATTTATTCAAACATTGAAAAATGGCAGACATTTCCCTATAAACAAACTTAAAATTTGGAAATTTTTGCAAAATATATATTAAGAAACCACACAGTTGAAACTAGTTGAAAAAATCTGGTGTGGAACAATGGATTTATATATTCTTTGAAGACGACTTGTGGAAGTATCTTATACCCACCATCACGGAATTATATGTCATTTCATTCCTAACACCTAGAAACATCTATTTGCGAAAAAGATATACAGTAAACTGTAAAAAAATACAAAGTAAAAGCGGCCGTGCCGAATCATGGGAACCCACCAACATGGATTCTGCTAAAAATTTTTACAAAATAAATAATAGATGAAGGGAATAATTTTATTCTACATACCAAACCTCTGTCAAACCAGTAAAATTAAGCTTCTAGGAACCGATCAAAGATAATCGAGGATGGGTTAAAATAGGAGCTTACAGATTATAGACTAATTTTGGCCGTTTTTGGCACAGTTGTTGGAAGTCGTAACAGAATATCACATGCAAAATTTCAGCCTAATCGGACAAAAATTGTGCCTTGTAAGGACTCAAGAAGTCAAATCGGGAGATCAGTTTATATGGAAGCTATCTGAGGTTATAGACTGATTTCGACCGTATTTGGCATATTTTGGTCATAATAAAACACTACGTGCAAAATTTCAGCCAAATGGGACAAAAATTTCGGCTATAAGTGCTCAAAAAATTAAATCAAGATATCGGTTCACATGGGAGCTATATCAAGTTATAGACTGATTTGGACCACAATTAGCACAGTAACAGAACATCACATGCAAAATTTCAATCAAATCGGACAAAAATTGAGGCTTACGGGGGCTCAAGAAGTCAAATCGGGAAATCGGTTATATGGGAACTATATCAGGTTAAAGATTTGATTCGATCCGTTCTTGTCACAGTTGTTGGAAGTAATAACGGAACACTACATGCAAAATGTCAGTCAAATCGGACAAAAATTGCGGCTTTCTGGGACTCAAGAAGTGAAATCGGGAGATCGGTTTATATGGGAGCTATATCTAAATCTGAACCGATGTGGCCCATTGGCAATCCTCAACGACCTTTATCAATACTAAGTATCTGGGCAATATATCAAGCGCCTAGCTTTACGCAATCGACCTCTATCGTCATTTCGACAGACAGACGGACATGGCTAATTCTACTCAGACCGTCGAGACGATCAAGAATATATATACTTTATGGGGTCTTAGGCGAATATTTCAAGGTGTTCAATTGACGCATTGGAAGACAACATTGAAGCATATAGATAGCGCCCGGAAAGATAATGCCAAAATTAGAATAAGCGGATGGAAAATTTAAGGCGCAGTCACGGTCAACATTTGCATGTAATAATCTTCAAACACTAAAATATATGGACCGTACTATCGCATCAAATAAAGATTTAATGCAATTTTATGTGGTTTTGTTTTGAAAAACTTTCCTATAATTTAAAAAAAAAATCACTTTTTACTCTATTGGGTCTCAGATCAATATTTCGATGTGTTACAAACGGAATGACGAAAATAGTATAACCCCCATCCTATGGTAGAAGGCATAAAAATGTTGAAAAACCCGGCTTTCCCATTAAAATTAGCTGTCTTTGGTTATTTAAAAAGCCCTAACTTATATTCCCCATTTAAAATCAAAATACTCAACTTTCTTGAAGGTCAAATTTGAGTCCTAGCCATACTTTATTTCTTAAAGTAGTTCCCCTACCAAAAACCCCAAACCAACTTTCTAGCCTGCTTTACATCACTAAACAAATTCTCAAAAATTCTTAAGGTCTAGATTTTGAAAAAACAAAAGAGAATAAATATGGAAACAGAGAGCATTTCAAGGCTTAAATCACTGACCCGATTGCAACAGCACTACCTTCAAGCCATAACCAACACACACCAACCATCTACTCGTACCACCAACCACCCACCACAAACAAGTCGTTATGGCGATGGTCAATTTGTTGTTTACATTTATTTGGTGCATTGGTTGTTTGTGTTTATATGGTTGCCACACACCCACACCCACATTCTTGCATACACACAACTATTAAACAAAAAATGCATTCAGTGGCCTGTAAAACTAAAGCTGACACACGAGCGAAAAGAGTGTGTGTATGTATGTGTTACAATGGTGTAAAAAAAAAAACAACAGATGAAAACACAAACACATATATTAGTACCCGCGTTGGACTCCAATACACACAAATACACGTATTGGCGCACAAGAAAAAGCGAAACAAATCTGCCACAACCAAGGTGGCGGGCACGGCTGCAGCAGTAATACCATCAGCTAACATGCGTTCTTCGTTCGCATGAATTTCGCATTTTATGTCCTTTAGCATTGCAGTTGAAGTGGCAATCAGCCCAATTGAAAATATATACATGGAACACTCAAGCGCATGCATTTACAAATACACATACTTATATACTCGCATACTATTTAACTAAATGGCAAATAAAATTAAAGGAAAAAATCCTTTGTACACAATACCATTTTGGTTATATCCTCTACTATAGGATAGGGGGTATTATAACATGGTCATTTCGTTTGCAATTGCCAGAAATATAGAAATTGGGTGTCATTATTTCATTATGTGTCGTCGTTTACTTCATTTATTTCTGGTCAAGGAAAAATCGTACTAAATTCGGCCGGGCCGAACCTTGACAAAGCAGGTTCAGTACCCAAAAGCTGGTTTTAGAAGAGAGCCTAAACTACTTTTCTCAGTATCGAGGTGACATAATTGAGGGCTCACCATTAGGTCCATGGACCCATAGTGGAAAAGTGAAAAAGTAAAGATCGGTCGATAGACGCTCGCAAAGGCTTTAGAAGTGACAGGTAAAAGCGTGCTAAGTTCGGCCGCGCCTAATCTTGGGAACCCACCACCATGGATTCTGCTAACAATTTTTACAAAATAAATTAAGTTGTAGGGCATAATTTTATTCGACATACCAAACTTCTGTCAAACCAGCAAAAATTAAAGCTCCTAGGAACCAATTTGGACCGTATTAAGCACAGTTGTTGGAAGTCATAACAGAGCACTACATGCAAATTCAGCCAAATCGGTCAAACATTGCGCCTTGTAAGGGCTCAAAAAGTCAAATCGGGAGATCGGTTTATATATGCCAGCTTAAAGACCGATTTAAACCGTACTTGGGACGGTTGTTAGAAGTCATAAAAGAACACCAAGTGCAAAGTTTCAGCCAAATCGGACAAAAATTGCGGCTTATAAAGGCTCAGGAAGTCAAATCGGGCGATCGGTTTATATGGGAGCTATACCAGGTTATAGACAGATTTAAACCTTACTTGGAACAGTTGTTAGAAGTCATAAAAGAACACCAAGTGCAAAGTTTCAGCCAAATCGGACAAAAATTGCGGCTTATAAAGGCTCAGGAAGTCAAAACGGGCGATCGGTTTATATGAGAGCTATACCAAGTTATAGACAGATTTAGACCGTACTTGGGACAGTTGTTCGAAGTCATAAAAGAACACCAAGTGCAAAGTTTCAGCCAAATCGGACAAAAATTGCGGCTTATAAAGGCTCGGTATCGGGCGATCGGTTTATATGGGAGCTATACCAGGTTATAAACAGATTTAGACCTCAGGAAGTCAAGTCGGGCGATCGGTTTATATGGGAGCTATACCAGGTTATAGACAGATTTAGACCGTACTTGATACGGTTGTTAGAAGTCATAAAAGAACACCAAGTGCAAAGTTTCAGCCAAATCGGACAAAAATTGCGGCTTCCAGGGGCTCAAGAAGTCAAATCGGGAGATCGGTTTAAATGAGAGCTATATGAGGTTATAGACAGATTTAGACCGTACTTGGAACAATTGTTAGAAGTCATAAAAGAACACCAAGTGCAAAGTTTCAGCCAAATCGGACAAAAATTGCGGCTTATAAAGGCTCAGGAAGTCAAAACGGGCGATCGGTTTATATGAGAGCTATACCAAGTTATAGACAGATTTAGACCGTACTTGGGACAGTTGTTAGAAGTCATAAAAGAACACCAAGTGCAAAGTTTCAGCCAAATCGGACAAAAATTGCGGCTTATAAAGGCTCAGAAAGTCAAATCGGGCGATCGGTTTATATGGGAGCTATACCAGGTTATAGACAGATTTAGACCTCAGGAAGTCAAGTCGGGCGATAGGTTTATATGGGAGTTATACCAGGTTATAGACAGATTTAGACCGTACTTGGGACGGTTGTTAGAAGTCATAAAAGAACACCAAGTGCAAAGTTTCAGCCAATCGGACAAAAATTGCGGCTACCAGTGGCTCAAGAAGTCAAATCGGGAGATCGGTTTAAATGAGAGCTATATGAGGTTATAGAATGATTTGGACCGTACTTAACACATTTGTTGGAATTCATAACAGAACACAACACAAAAACCCAAATCGGATAAAAATTGCGGCGTCCAGGGGCCCAAGAGGTCAAACCAGGAGATTGGTTTATATGGGAGCTATGTCAGGTTATAAACCGATTTGGACCGTACTAGGAGAACAGTTGTTGAAAGTCATAACAGAACAATACAAGCAAAATTTCAGCCAAATCGGACAAAAATTCCGGTTTGTAAGGGTTCAATAAGTCAAATCGGGAGATCGGTTTTTATGGGAGCTATATCTAAATCTGAATCGATATGGCCCATTTGCAATACCCAACGACCTACACTGATATTAAGTATCTGTACAAACTTTCAAGCGGCTATGGATCATCCATTTAATGTATTAACCAAGTATGATTCAAATGTGTCCATGTTGTTGTTGTTGTTGTTGTAGCAGTTTATTGTGTACTATCTTTCGTCTGCTTGATTCTGTTGAGTGTCAAGACCCAGGAACTCCGCGACTAAGATGGGGTGCGTCCACAGGGATCTGGGTCTGAGTCGAGTGGGTCTGGCCGGGCAGTTAAACAGGTGACGTGTATCGTGCGGTCCTTGGTTACAGTCGGGACATACATCTTGCACGTCGGCATCAATCCTAGCTCTGTGGGAATTGAGGCGGCTGCATCTGCCGGAACGTAATTGAGCCAGAATCACTCTGGTTTGCCGGGGGAGGTCGATTTCTTCGGGTGCAATGGGTGGCGGTCGTACTCCAAGGACTACATTCACCCGGTAGCCAGTTAACGCGTCTGCTACCGTGTCTGCATGAATGTTGTTCAGACCCGCTTGATATGCCGCTTGATCTAGAGGTTCTCTCTTGTAGCGCTGGACCTCACGCTCTAGATCATGTAGATCTACCTTAAGGCTTCTGGGCGGTGGGTATCTATCCACAAGATGATGATTTGGATGATTTCTGCGATAACAGCCCAAAAGGTATTGCTTAGACAGCATGTAGTTATGTCTTCGCACTGGTAGGATCTTTGTCTCCTGGTGGAGGTGGTCCACATGAGAACTAAGGAGGCAGCCCGTCGCAGTTCGGAGGGCGGCATTCTGACAGATCTGAATATTATTCCACTGCGTGTCACAAAGCTGACGTGACCACACTGGCGCTGCATAACTTACCACAGACCGGCCAATTGCTTTGTACGTGGTCAACAAGGTTTCTTTGTCTGCACCCCAAGTGCTGCCAGCGAGTGACTTGAGGACCTTGTTTCTACTTTTGACTTTATTGCAGATTGCTGTGGCATGTGGGGAGAAAGTGTAGGAGCTGTCAAATGTGACGCCAAGTATTTTGGGACACTTGATGGTCGGAATCAATTCTCCATCGACCATCACAGTCAGCTCAGAATTCACCTCACGCGTATTTGTAGTGAACAGTGTGGCTGAAGATTTGGTGGCGGATATCTTCAGATTTCTTGCAGCGAAATATGAGGCAAGCTCGTTGAGGTAGACGTTCAACCTATCGCAGATGTCATCAATGGGTGGGGGGCCTGATGCCAAGATCGTACAGTCGTCCGCATATGATACGATCTCTATGCCGTCTGGAGGAGGTGGGATGGAGGAAAGGTAGAGGTTAAACAGAGCCGGAGATATCACCCCGCCTTGGGGAACTCCCTGTTTCACTCTACGGTGTTTTGACTTCTTATCCCTAAATTCCACAAATGACTGGCGGCCACACAGATAGTTCGCGACCCAACGTTTAAGGCCTGGCTGGAGGGACGTGTTGGCGATGTCCTCAAATAATTTGGCATGGCTGACCGTGTCGAATGCCTTCGATAGGTCCAATGCCACGAGGACCGTCCTATCACATGGCCTGGGTTGATTGAAGCCACGGCAAATGTGTGTGGTGATGGCATGCAAAGCTGTTGTTGTGCTGTGCAGTCTCCGAAATCCGTGTTGATGCTCGGCGAATGGAAATTCTCCTACGAGGCTCGGGAGGAGTAATGCCTCAAGCGTCTTAGCCACTGGTGAGAGAAGGGAGATCGGTCTGTACGACTCCCCCAAACTCGGGTCTTTACCAGGCTTCAGTAGCGGGATCACTCTGCCCATTTTCCAGACATCGGGAACTATAAGAGTGTTCAATGACAGGTTAAGGACAGTGGTAAGGTACTCAACTCCAGGTAAATCCAGATTCTTCAGCATCAATGTAGAGATTCCGTCGGGGCCCAACGCCTTGGAAGATTTGGCGCCACGGATGACATTCGTAACTTCGCCCACGGTAAATTGTGATGGCTGTTCATCGGCTCGGAGACCACGAATACGGCGAATGGCTCTCCTCCTTGCCCTGTCTCTCTCGGGATGCACAATAAATTGACGGTTGAACAACCTGGCGCATCTCTTCGGATCAGTCACGGTTAACTCGCCAAAAGTGACTGAGGTCCTGTCGTCCCGTCTACCGGGGTTCGAGAGAGACTTAACAGTGGCCCACAATTTGCCTGCACCGGTGCCTAAGTTACATTGCTCCAAGTGTTCCAGCCACAAATTCCGCTTATGTTCGTTGACTACCCTGTTTATTTCCAGATTCAGCTCGCTGATTCTGGGGTTAGCGGGGTCCATAGCACGAATCCCATCACGCTCGTCTGCGAGTACCACTGCTTGCGCCGGGAAATTGGGTCGCACTTGCGGTATTCGACCGGCTGGTATAAAGCGAGCGGCTGCTGCGTTGATGATGTCTCGGAATTTCCTCTCGGCCACAAGCACATCAGAGGGGGGTGGCAGTTCATTGAAGCGGCGATTGGTATACTCTCTGAAGCCAGTCCAATTGGCCTTCTTATAGTTGATGAACGTTCGGCGCTCAGAGGTTATGAAGTCGGGTGGTCGGTCGATGGTGAGGATTATGGGGAGGTGGTCTGACCCCAAAGAGATGACGGCTTGCCAGGATACGTCACTCAGGAGATCAGGGGATGCGATTGAGATGTCTGGCGAGCTGCTGCACCTCCTCGTAATCCTAGTGGGGGCATCCTCATTCACCGTGCAAAACGTGGAGCTATCTATCTGCTCTGCCAAAGCTATGCCACGCTGGTCGTTGCCTAGGGGAGAATGCCATGACGAGTGATGTGCATTGAAATCCCCCAGAACCAGACGACTATGGCCAGATAGCAACCCACTTATGTCGGGGCTGTAGGCCTGGCCATTAATCGGGACACAGCTGCCAACCGGCGGTATATACACGTTGTATATCTCTATCTCGGCAGTACCAGACTTGACTGCTACCCCCATACATTCCATGTATGGGTCACTAGCGTCGAGCGCAGGCGAGATAGGTCTATACTGCACGGAATGGTGTATAACGAAGGCCAATCCCCCACCTCCATTCCTTGAGCGATCCTTACGTAGCACATTGTAGCCGTGACAACTGTGCAAGCTGCAGGTGTTAGTCAGCTTTGTCTCCTGGATCGCTGCGACCGATATGCTCTTCCGACTCATAAAATCCGCAATCTCATCAATCTTGCCTCGCAGTCCATTGCAGTTTAACTGCAGGAACGATACATTTCCCGACACTGGCCTGGCAATAGTAGGGCTAGGGTGCTGTCTTTGCATAAATTGCCGTACGGGAGAGGTCGGGGGGGTCACATAGTCCGACGACGAGGACGCCGAAGGCGACGACGGCGACGCTTGTGACCCACTGCTGGCTGTGTTCGCACAGCACCTAGCGACATAGCCAGTATGACTATACTCCCGTAGCGAAGTTAGGCCAGAGCAAGAACGGAAATGTACCCACTCCAAGCACCTGTTACACCTCACCGACACTGACCGATGATGAAGGCGGTTCTGGCAAACGGAACAGAACCAGGGTCCGGGGTTCTTTTCAATCCCGGCACGGACCAAAAGCATACGGAGAAGGCACTCCGGGATGTGCCTCTCCCATGACGAAAAAAGACGAACACGTACACTGAGGCGGCAGCCCTTGCCGATGAAGATTCCATCGGGTCAATCCGGTACGTACAACCGGCTGCCATGTGTCCATAACCTGATATAGCTCCCATATAAACCGATCTCCCGATTTTACTTCTTGAGCCTCTAGAGGGCGTAATTCTCATCCGATTTAGCTAAAAATTTTGCACAGTGACTTCTTCTATACCCTCTTATATACGCGCCAAATGTCGTCTGAGTCGATCCGTAACCTGATATAGCTCCCATATAAACCGATCTCCCAATTTTACTTCTTGAGCCTCTAAATAGCGTAATTTTTATCCGATTTAGCTAAAATTTTGCACAGTGACTTCTTTTATGCCCTTTAATGTTTGTGCCAAATATGGACTGAATCGATTCATAACTTTATATAGCTCCCATGCAAACCAATCTCTTGTTTTTACTTGTTGAGCCTCTAGAGGGCGTAATTCTTATCCGATTTGGTTGATATTTTGCACTACTATTGTTTTTTTATTGCACTTCTCCTATTGTCTTTCACATCCAAGCCAAATATGGGCTGAATCGGTTTATAAACTGACATATCTCCAAAAGCATAGCAATTATTATCCATTGTCCTTTGTTTGCCTATAAAAAGATATCGGGGAAAAAAAGTTGACAAATGCGATCCATGGTGGAGGGTATATAAGATTCGGCCCGGTTGAACTTAGCACGCTTTTGCTTGTTTTTTCTATTCTACACCACTGTGCAAAGTAAAGATATCACAACAGGTTCAGAGAACATTTTGTATAGGTACATGCGGGGCGATGGGGACTACGCCCACAAAGGCACTGGAGACAATTCTAGATATCCGACCCATAGACAAGTCCTAGTGGCGTTTAATGCAGACACCTGCCGCGTTGGCCTAATCCTGCAGGGCTCTTAACCCCGGGTGAATATAATGCGTCCACCAACGCCCCCACATAGCTATGCATGGGTACCAATTCGAGTTCTCGTTGTCTGGACGTGTTCTCCCCCTTGGTTAGGGGCGGGCAACTATCTAAAACTCCTTCCGATCTATGGGTCACGGCACCTGGTTGCAATGCAACTCCACATCGAGCTTGCGCTCTACCCGCGATTTGGGTCCAAACCATAGCCACCACGTTACTCCTCACTGGGGCCTCACCATAGTCGGGCTGGAATCGAAATTCCAGGGGCCCCCGACTCCCGTGGTACCAGATTAAGGACTCAACCGACCCATAGACACACAGATTAAATGTGAGGCAGCCACTGCGGCTATAAGACTTAAGGCGATGGGACAATTGGATAGAGGATATGAGCAGGTCATACCACCGCGGTATAATCGAGGCGACGATAGGAAACCTGAAAGGAATGGAAGTGGTTTACGTTCGGACACCTGAGACGAAACTTGGGGTCCAGTGCAAGGCACTTCTGCCAGCAGCACAGTCCAGGATTGAATGAACGTTGGTATTGCCATCTGCTAGTTCATGCTACGAAGATGGACCAAATCTAGAGGACAGAGTGGTTTCTCTAAATTGAGAAACCAGGGACTGAGATCAGTCTTCGACTGCCTGACCATAATAGGTCCTGCAAGCGGAGATCCGGGCGATCACGGAATGCGTGAGATGGTATGCTGGTAACGCGGGGACGTCGAGTGTAAACATCTTTGCGGGCAGTAAAATGGCCATAAGGGCAATAACAACCAGGACGTTACGGTCACGAACAGTCTCGCAGTGTAAAAAGGAGATTAACGCCTTCTCTGAGGATGGCAAAATTCGCATCGTTTGAGTGTCGTGCCATAACGAAGTAAGGGGGAACGGAAAGGCAGAGGGCTGCCGTCAATAAACTTGTTTAACCCGAAGCCTTTCGGCACGACGCAGTCCATGTTAAGGGCGTGGACTACGACCGCGCATATGACGACAGGATGAGGATGACAGCGAAACGATCATTAAGACGACGAAATCCTATGGGAAGATCCTTATCGTGAGAAGACGAGGCTATTACTGAAAGGAAGTAAGAAGGAGGTTGATATAGCTTTCGGTCTCATAACGGGACACACCGGCCTACGAGCTCATTTATGCAAAATAGGTGCGGCAAGTGATAGCGTGTGAAGAGCGGCTAACAGACACCAGCACTTAGGTGGGGACACAATGCAAGAACCAACATAGGGGCATGATATGGAAAAAAATTAAGGATTTTGTAAGTAGCACGGAATTTCTGACATAAATTTTCTTTTTTGAGGCTACTTTTTATTCCATTCACCAAAGGATGGGAGGTAGTAGTAGTAGTAGTAATACTTCTTTATTGAGAAAATTTTTGTTTTCATTCATTATACAATTTATACAAAGATTCAAAAAAAAAAAAAAATCAATTTTAGAAGTAGTTGGAATTTGCGATAATGTAATAATTACGTCTATCGCGTTATATATAAAACAAATTTAAGTTAATCGAATTCATTCATTAAAAAGTTTCTATATTTATAAGTGGTTTCCATATAGTTTGCCAACCTATCCCAGTCTTCTTCTTCTTCGCCATCAAGTACTCTAATCACCTCTTCCTCATTTAATATTGGTCTTTGAAATGATAACATTCTGAATTCTTGAAGTACAGGACATTTTCCCAGAAAGTGTTGTATTGTTTCGATCTCACGCAAATTGCATAGTTTACACTCTCTACTCGATGTATCGGAATCAAATTTATTATACCCCAAAGGAATCATTCCACTGCGTGTTTTGAATATCCATACGATCTTATTGTAAGAATTTTTATCGTTCAGGTAAAGCTGAGCTCGGTTTGGATTCAAATATTTATAAATTCGCAGACTCTGACAGTTCTGTTGTCTCCATAGTCTCTCCTCATGTAGTCGCATTTTTATGCTGCTGAGTAAATTTTTGCAAAATGCCCTCCAGTTAGCTAAACATGAAGTGGATTGGTCCCATTGTATGTTAAAGTTTTGCGACAGGGTAGCTATTTCTTTTGCCCAAAATGTATTTTTCTCCAATATAATATTAGATAATTGTTTCGGGAGCCTGCATGGTTCATGGTGATACAGTGTTTTCTCTATATACTTCAAATGTAATCCCAGAGTATAAATCTGGGTATCTTCTACATCTGTTTCCAGCATCAACACGTAGTTTGGAGTAAAACTTGGTACTCTCAAAATCCGTTTCAAAAGATATCTCTGCAGTGTATTAACTTCTTCAAAATAAGAGTATCCCCAAACTTGAGCAGCATACGTTTGAATGGATCTGCAAACAGCTAAAAATACCTTCCATTTGTTATTCATATTTATATCATTTCTTTCCATAAATTGTTTCCATATAGAATTTATTGCGTTTTTTGCTTCATTATTTCTGTTTTGCACATGTTTATGAAATTTCATTTTGGGTGTAAATACTACTCCTAAATATTTAAATTCGTTGCAGATTTTTATCTCCCTGCCTTTGTATGTCCATTTCTCGTACTTGCTTAGCTTTCCTCCATTTCTGAAAACCATTATTTCCGATTTGCTTATATTCACTTCTAAGCTCCATCTTTTGCAGTATAATTCTAATTTATCTATCATATTCTGTAGGATTTTAATATCATCAGCTAGCAGCACAATATCATCTGCATATAGAAGTAATCTTATATTGATAGATTCCACACATAATCCGCCTTCAATATAATCATGCAAATCATTTATGTAGAGTGTGAATAATAATGGTGATAAAAGGCAACCCTGTTTAACACCCTTCGTTGTTTCAAAATATTCGGATATTTCTTTTCCGTTCCACACAGCTGATTGGGTATTGTTGTATATTTGTTCTACCAATCTAACGAATTTATATGATATACCCATTTGAAAAAGCTTATAAATAAGGGCTTGTCTCGATATATTATCAAATGCTGCCTTGAAATCTACAAAGAAAGCATATACTTTTTTCTTTTCGCTCAATTTTAGGTTAACGATAGATGCTAGATTGTATATATTATCGGTTGTTGCATAATTTTTGCGGAAACCAGATTGAAATTCGGTTAGGATTTTGTTCTGTTCAACCCAGTTGTATAGCTTTTCGTTCATTAATCCCATAAAAATCTTAGCTGCACAGTTCATGAACGAAATGCCTCTATAATTTGATGCTTCATTCAGATCTCCTTTTTTGTGTATTGGGAAAATAATGGTCTTCGAAAATATAGGATCGATTTTTCCATTCGTATACAATCTATTGTATGTATTTAGAAGCAGGTTATGAAATTGATCAGTGGCATTCATGAAGAATTCATAAGGGATTCTATCTTCCCCTGGAGCTTTATTAGTTTTTACACTTGCCAAAATTTTCTTCAGTTCGATCATAGTAAACGGTCCATCTAAATCAGAATCTTCTTTATAAAAAGGGGCATAATAGATAAGGGTGATTTCTTCAGAGTTATTTAATAAACCTTCGTAATAGGATCTAAATACTTCGGGGGTTATGTTAGAGGATACAAGATTGTGTTGGTTGCGCATTTCTCTAGCCGTTTTCCACCATTCCTTGGAGTTCCTTATACAATTGAGGTTATTAGCCATGTTGTTGTAGTACACCTCTTTACTGCTATTACATATGGCTCTATAATGCTTCTGAGCTGATATATACCGGCGTTTGTCTTCTAAAATACCCGTTTTTCTGTAGATTTTCAGCAGCTTGAAGGTATTAATTCTTGCTAAATTGCAATTATTATTATGCCATTTATGCTTTGAATTAAAAGATGGTTTACGGCTGTTTTGTTTTGGATAAGATTCCTTAATAATTTCACAGATTTCGTTAAGGCTGATTTCATTTATAGCTGCGATTTTGTTAAGATTTGCGCTCATCATTTGTTGATAATTACTCTTATATTTATCCTTCCATATTAACTTTGGTAGGAGCGCCATCTTTTCTTCTATTCTGTTGTCAGTTCCAACATTAATTTGCAACAGTATGGGAAAATGATCCGACCATATCTTATCTTCAACTTTAAATTCATAGGTATATCGTAGTAGTTCCTTAGACACAGCACATATATCATTAACTGAATCTCCAACTGTTGTAACATATGTTAAATTCCCTTCCTCATCACCTTTTGTTATGCCATTTAAAATATACAAGTTGTAGTCGTCACAAAGTTGTAGAAATTGGATCCCCTTTTGATTGACGGTTTTATCTTTTGATTTTCTTAAATCGTATCCGGAGAAAAAGCTTTCTCTGTATATTTCACCCATGTGTTGACTAATTTCCCCAATTCTAACATTAAAATCTCCGATTAAAATAGGATTTTGCATTTCTTCCTCTTGAAAATATTGTTTTAGATTTCGTAAATCATTATCCCAAGTGGCAGGTCTTAAATATTGCGGTATTATAGAGCATGTATATTCTTTGGTGCGCAGTTTTATAAATAATTTTTTGTTCGAATCGATTATTTCCGGTTTAACGCCTATTTCAGGCAACTGTTTGCTTACTCCAATCAATTTCCCACCAATAGCTCTACCGAATCTATGAATGCGTACTGCCGGCTCAAAAAAAAGATCAAATCCGCTAAAGTATGGTATTGCTCTCTTCTCCTTATCAGATTCTAAATGTGTTTCTATTAATATTATTATTTGAAATTGTTTAACATATTGAAAGAAGGCTGGGAACAGATATTTGTTTTCAAGACCATTTATATTGTAGGATAAAATGGAGAGGTTATGTGGCTTCGGTTCATTGATGGCATTTATTGGTTTTTTGGGTAGAGTTCTTCAAAAAATTGATCATAATTCAAGCAGATGTTCTTTTTAACATCCCCATATAGCTTTTCAAATTCTTGCTCACCATCATCATTACCAGAGACAAGTTTATTTTTAGAATTCCATTTAAACCATTGATCTTTTATTTTCATTTTATCTTCTCTTACAACAATTTTATGCTGCTTACTGAGAGATAAGATTTTTTTCTTTAAAATGAGGAAGATTCTTTTATGTAATTGCTTTGTTGGAATCATATCTCGTTCAATAGTTATATTTGACCCCGCCAGTTTTTTGGTATTTCGGAATACTTCCTGTATTGCTTGTTCGTTTTCAAGCTCAATTATTATTGCCATTTTCCCATTGCGATCAAACACCTTATTTACATATTTAATAGTGGTTGATATATTTAACTTGTCTCTGAATAGATTTTTCGCCTCTTCCATCGGGTTCTTGGAGCTTGTTATTCCTTTAATAAATAGTTTATTAGGCTTTATTTGGTTCTGCAGCCAATTAATATCTTTTTTAAATTGATTATTTTCTTGCTGCACTTTATTTAATTCATCTTTTAGTTCTTGATTTTCCCTTTTCAACGCACTTACATCAGCACCGATACCAACTATTTCGACTTTTAAATCTTCAATGTCCGATTTTGTGGGGAGTGTTTTAAGTTTTTCATCCAAGTTTGAGTTAATAGTTTCTTTTATTATTTTTATTAGATCATTTGGATCCATGTTTGACGTTATACTGGTATTTTCAGGTGATTTTATCTCAGTGTATCTTCTTTTGGGTGTTTGGATGTTGCTTTGCATATTTCCTAACCCTGCAAATTTTCATATATGGCAATGCCGTTTATCGATAGCAGTAATAATTGCATTTATCGGAATTTTGTCATCACCAAACTTGGTTGGACAAGGCCAGCTGATATTATATTTTGTTGTGTCGGTGTTTGTTTACTCGTTGTTTATTTATATTGAGTGATAATATTTTGTATCAAAAGTGATTTATTAAATGTTTATTGTTTGCTCACCGGAACCTTGGAAAGCGGCAAATTAATATGGATGAGATACGTGGTCTGCTGCAGTTGTGTTTAGGCTCCAAATCCTTGCGAAATCTTGGCTTGCTAAGGCGTTTTCTGGCTCATTAATGGGAGCTTCCCTTTACACGTCCGTCCACTTTGCCAATGTATCGTATTATTATTGGGAGGTGTACATATAGAAACATATATTTAAGATCCAACAAAGTGTATACATTCTTGATCGCTTACATTCGAAGAAGTTCTATTTCTATTAGTGTAGGTCGGTTGGGGTCGTAAAAGGGATATATCGGTCAATGTTGTGATATAGCTGCCATATAAACCAATCTCGGATCTTGACTTTTTGAGGACGCAATTCTTATCTGAATTGGCTGAAATTTTGTGTGAAGTGTTTTGTTATGACTTGCATGTAAAGTTTTGCTATAACTTCCAACAGCCGTGTCAGGTATGGTTCAAATAGGTCTTTGACTTCTTGAGTCTCTGAAAAGCTCCATCCGATTTGGCTGAAAAATTTTTTTCTAATCAAAAACATGATCTGTAGTTTCTATATGACTTAACATGGGAAGATAGGCAGCCAGAAACAGACGGATATGACAAACTCGAAACAAAATTCGGAACCGATTTTTATACTAAACTATGGTTCTGTTGTTTCGTATTGGGTGTTACCAACAAATTCACTTAGTTATGACACTATTCATGCACTGTAGCACTGCAGTGGTACAAGGTTTTGTTATTTACTTGAATTCGTTTGACAGAGTTTCTATTTGCTCATAAGAGAAGTATTCCATAAATTCAAAAAAAAAAAGAGAACAATGCCATACATAAAATTTAAATTGATATTTAATAAATTGTTTTCGATTGGGTTTCATTTGATTTGTCAATGCTTTTAAATTAATTGCCTGATAAATCATTGAGCAAATTTCAGCGATTTCCTAGGGAATAAAATTCAACATGAATACAAACTGATTTATAGAATAGAAAAAATAATATAATAAAAAATTAAAACAAAAAAAAGCTGCAGTTCAATTAAGAAAAAGCCTCTTAAAATTTAAAAGAGCATTGGAAAATATTCGCCCTTGTTTTTTTAGTTTTAAACCAATTACTCAATTTTAATTTGGATCGAGGCACTTTTTGTTTAATTTTATAGATGTAGGAAGGTTTCAATTAAATGTTTTGCTTTTTGTATTTATTTTTGGAATGGAATCATTTAAGCCCTATGATGCCATTGTCGGTAAATATGACCGGTTTCGGGTGTTTGGCGTCCCCCAAACACTTAATCCCAAAATTTGATATCAGCTTCGTGTCCCACTTTCAGATATTTTTCATTTAAGACCTATAGTGTCGCATCGGTGTACATATCCGTTTGGGCAGGCCCCCAAACACTTGACCCCAAAATTTGATATCAGCTTCGTGTCCCACTTTCAGATACCTTTTATTTAAGGTCCATAGTGTCACATCGGTGTACATATCCGTTTGGACACGATTTGATGTGGGGCGGTCCTTCCAGGAACCTCACCTTACACTTTCACACTAGTTTCTCGTTTTAAGATAACAATGTGGTTGCAAACGGATATCCCTTCACCCATCTCCGAGATCTGGCTTTTTTAAATATTAAGGTAAGAGGGAGGTTCCCCCTCCCTTCGAACATCAAAGCCTGAAGTACCATTCTTTCACCACAGGACCATTCTATTGGGTTGCCCAAAAAGTAATTGCGGATTTTTCATATAGTCGGCGTTGACAAATTTTTTCACAGCTTGTGACTCTGTAATTGCATTCAGTTATCAGCTGTTACTTTTAGCTTGCTTTAGAAAAAAAGTGTAAAAAAGTATATTAAAATTCATTCTAAGTTTTATTAAAAATGCATTTACTTTCTTTTAAAAAATCCGCAATTACTTTTTGGGCAACCCTATATATCATCTGTGTTTAAAGAAAATCGGTTCAGCCCCTCCTAATGCTGGCGACATTTGTCAGTTACTGTACCATTTTGTATGGCAGCCATGTAAAACACTTCTCCACAAAAAACTTCTCGCAGTGCGTCACGCCCTTCGGACTGGGACGGTAAAAAGAAGGCCCCCTTATCATTAAGCTTAAATTTGAATCGGACAGCACTCATTGATATGTGAGAAGTTTGCCTCCGTTTCTTAATGGAATGTTCATGGGCAAATTTGCATTTGTAGCTCCCATATAAACCGATCTGCCGATTAAGGGTCTTAAGCCTATAAAAGCTTAATTTTTTGCCCAATTTCGCAGAAAATTAAAACTGTGAATTGGACTAGGCCTCCCGGAAATGGTCTAGCGCGAATTATATTTACATATAGCTGTCATAAAGACCGATCTGCTGATTAAGGATCTCAAGTTCCATAAATGCCGCATATTTTACCCAATTTTGATTAAATTAGAAACATGTATACGAGAAAGAAGATTTTGAAAATTTCTTTGGTAATTTTTGTTAGAATTTCATTTCTATAGGATATTCTATCAACATTTCATTTCTATAGATAATTTTGTCAAAATTTTATTATAGATGAAAAGTATTCAACATTTCATTATATACGAAACTTGGGAGGAGGGGGGGTTTGTCGAAGGGGCGGTGCGCCAAAAACATAGTCCCACACTAAGATATTCGTATTCTACTCCCAAATACCTTTATTTGAGCCCCATATTGCGATGGTCAGTAAATATGCCCGATTTGGGGATGTTTTGGGAAGTGGGTGATCCCCCAAACACTTTGCCCTGCAAAAATATCTCCATCGTGCTCTATTCCCATGTATCTATATATCATTTATTTGAACTCCATATTGCCATTGGCCTCGAAATCGGATGTCAAAGTAATCTCAAATACCTTTAATTTAAGCCCCTTATTGCAAAAGTCAGCAAATATGTCCGGTTTGGGGTATGGCCCCTAAAAATTATCAACATAGAGCTCCAATGTTCAAGACCCAAATTGTCTCGATGAGCAAATACGTCCTATTTGGGGGTTGTTATGGTGGTAGGACATCCCCTAGACATTTGCTCCCAAATGTTGATATCAGATTCGTGGTTTCTCAGAAACACCTTCATTTAAGCCCCATTTTTCCATAATCGGCAAACATGACCGGTTTGGGGGTTGTTTTGGGGAATGGGGCGTCCACTCAGTGACTTGGCCTTGAAAATATACATCGGATTCATGTTCTTCTCTAAAATACCTCCTATTTCAGACCCACATTGCAATGGTCAGCAAATACTTCCTATATGGGTGGTGTTATGGGGGTGAAGGCCCAATAGAGTAAAACACATTCGTGCTTTACTCTCAATGATATTTCATTTGAGCCCCATATAGCAATGGTCGTAAATTTGTCATCTTTGGAGAATGTTTTTGGGAAGGGGCGGCTCCCCAAATATTTGGTCCCATATTTGGATATCAGATTCGTATTCTACACTCAAGTACCTTTTATTTAAGCCCCATATTACCATGGTCAGTAAATAAGTCCTATTTGGGGGGTGTTTTGGGCAAGGGGTAGACCCTCTGAAACTTGGTCCCACATTTGTCCCGCAAATATTTTTATTTGAGTTCCATGGTTGCCATGGTCAGTAAAGATGTCCGATTTAGGGGTGCTTTAAGGGAGGGGGTGGTCCCCCCAACACTTGGTCCGACAATTGGATATCAGCATTTCTTGTTCGATTTGGCTAAAATTTTGCACGAAATGTTCTGTGATGGTTTAAACACTTCAAAATTTTGTACATATGGTACACACGTGCCCTTCAACTTAGGTAATTTGTGCAAAATTAAGTAGTATGCATGGTGGTGGGTTTCAAAGATTCGGCACGACCGAACGTTTTTACTTTATAATTCTATTGAAATTATATCAAATTTTTTTCTAAAGTAAATTTGTTCAAAAATTATTTTAACGGATTTTTTTTTTTTTTTTTGATAAAACATGTCCTCGGAATACGTTTCTCATTAAAAATTTATTCAAAATTTGATTAAATTAGTTTCTAATATTTTTGAAATCTTGCAGACTGTGGCCTATGTGCTAATTACTTAGCAATGGCGCACTTATTATTCCTTGACATAGATGAAAATATGTTGCCATTTGTGTACATGTACAGATAGGCAAACACACACCACCCACCCTACAGTCTGTGGTGAATAATAATTTATCAACTAAATTGCTTTAGAGGGCATTTTTCATTAATCTCCCACTCTCTCTCTCTCTCTCTCCCCCTCGCTGAAAAGACAATCTTCTACCGTTGCACAGCATTGTCTCTAGTTGTGTCTAAATCGATTTTTATCATTTACTTCATACTCCAGACTGCCACCTCTGAAGGTGGAATTTTGTTTTGCAACATTTGCATGTTGGCATTGTGCGCCTCTCAACGTTACCTAATTTCTGATCATTTGTCTTCATAAATAATGCATTTGCAACAACGACGATATGCTGTGATAAAGTCTTTGCATAACGTTACGTTTTGGCAATAGGTCCTACGTCCCTTGGCCCTGTGAAATCCTAACGGATGGGTGAGGAAATCACCACACAAACACACACACACACAGAGGTTGCGTACTCATTTGTCTGTGTCCTTTTCTCCGTTCCTCTTTCCCTGCTTCCGGTTACCCATCATTAACGGTTCGCTGAAGTTCATATCGTTGCTGAAATACCTCGAATGCAAATGCTTTACCTTGACACTTCATCTTTCATTGGTGGTGGCGGCAGTGACATTCTTAGAAACATTAATTTCGAATCACTCAGTTTGAGACAAATTTTGCACATTTTCTATTTCCGGAACAATTTGTAAATTTTTCATTTTTATTTCAATGATTTCAAGAGATGGGTATATGTGCTAGGCCATTAAAAAAAAGATTACCGCATTTGGAACCTGTAGAGCTTATCCCAATCTACCAGGGCTAAATGCGATGTCATGGCGGAGTGCTTTGGGTGTGAAAAAAACCAACACATCAAACAATAAGTAGAGGGCAGTTATTTCGAATCGAAAAATAAGTAGAAGTATGACGCTGAATGCCTGGGTTCGAGTCCTGGCAAGAAAATAGCAAAAATTTTCAGCCGTGATAATCCCCACCTATTAATAACGATATATGTAAGGTAAAATTTGTTCATGAACATTCCATTAAGGAACTAGGGCAAACTTCTCACAAATCAATGAGTGCTGACCGATTAAATTTTAAGCTCAATGATAAGGGACTTCCTCTTTATAGCCGAGTTCGAACGGCGTGCCGCAGAGCGACACCTCTTTGGGGAGAAGTTTGTACATGGCAAAGTACCTCACAAATGTCGCCAGCATTAGCTGAAAAATTTCATGATGTTTCTGCCAGGATTCGAACCAGGCGTTCAGCGTTATATGCGGACATGCTAACCTTTGTGCTACCGGTGGCACGGTAGTGTGAGGTACTATTTATTATATAAAAATTAAATTGATGCTCTTTGTTTGTTTATTTGTCTGTCCCGTAGAGGCTCAAAAACGGCTTGACCGATTTTTCATGCATTTTTTCATAGATGGTGAAAATAGGGTACTTCATTTTTTGATACTCGAAGGGGGGCGGACCCTCCCCCTTACCACTATTTTCAAAAACACCAGATCTCGGAGATTTACCGATTTAAGCGAAATTTTGCAGTCAACATTATGGTAGACCAAAAACACGAAATTGGTATAACATTTTGGGTTCAGCTAACCAGGGTGGACGCCCCATTCCAAAACCCACCCGAACGGACATGTTTACCGGCTGGGACAATATGGGTATCAAATGAAAGGTATTTAAGAGTAGAGTACGAACTTGGCATACAAATATCACCCATAATATCGGGGGGATCCCCCACCCCCAAAAACACCACCCAACAGGACACTTTTACCGCTTTGGGCAATATGGGTAACAAATGAGAGGCATTTAAGAGAAAAGTACGTACATGGCATAAAAATGTCACCTAAAGTGTCTGGGGGGTCCCCAATTAGATCTAACATCCAAACTTTAATGGGTAGACCCTCCCCCAACCCTCTTTGCAATAAAGCCAAATTTCAGAGAAGGGTGGAGCGATTTAAAAATGCAAATTTTGCCCATGAACATTCCACTAAGGAACAGGGGCAAACTTCCCACATATAAATAAGGGGCCTCATTTTTATAGCCGAGTCCGAACGGCGTGGCTCAGTGCGACACCTCTTTGGAGAGAAGTTTTACATGGCATAGTACCTCACAATTGTTGCCATCATTAGGAGGGGAAAACCACCGTTGAAAATTTTTTCTGGTCTCGCCAGGATTCGGACATGCTAACCTCTGCGCTACGGTGGCCTTCGATTTAAGCGAAATTTAATTTGTTAACTATAACTTAAGAACAGAAATTTGCTATACATATTTAAGGTGGGAAGTCTAGGGCCAATAATGACGATATAATGAAAAGTATTTGAGACTACAGCACAAATCTGATACATGGGGGTACACCCCACCCCCAAACCCACCTCCCCTCCCGCCCATACTGAACATTTTTACCGACCATAGCAATATAATGCTGAAATGAAAGAAATTTGGGAGTAGAGCACCAATATGATATCCACATTGAGGCGAAATATCTGAAAGGCCGTACTAGCATCCCCAAACACGACTTTTTCCTGACCGTGCCAGTGTAAAGCTCAAATAAAACAAGAGAGTGAAAGAAGACGTAGCGGAGCGGACCCTGTTCAGCTAGTGCCACATAAAAACTTCCTCCAAAGAGTTATCGTACTGCGGACCCTTATTATTGAGCATAATCTTGAATCGGACAGCAGCCATTGATATATGAGAAGTTTATCGTTGTTTCCTAATGAATTGTGCTTGGGCAAATTGCAGTTTGCACCTACAAAATAGAGCAGGCAAGTATTGTAGAAGTCAATAAACCGGGATTAGACCAATCCTATCATATCCCTCAGATTTAATGGTCCAGTAAGCAAACATAAAGAAAATGCTAAAGTTTCAAAACTTATGTTTGTTATAAGTGATAACCTAGGCACTCGTAGAGATTGATAGAGGAAAGAACAAAGCTTTACCAAAGAAGATTCTTCCCCATTCCCACTTTATTACACAAATATCTTTTAAAGCCTTTAAATTATAGACATTTCTGGTCAGTAGGCTATTTTTAGATTTTCTATAAAAGTAATCATACAGTAATGGGAAAAAACAAACCAAATTACCTGTAATTTATTCTCTCAAAGCGGCATCATAAAACTTCTGCACAAACAAAACAAAAACTGCTTGGAAGAATTTTCTGCAAAAACCAAGGCAAAGAAACAAAACATTTTTCTACAGTGGCCTTCATAGGGGTTTTATTAAAAAATCAAAACAAACAAAAATAATAAATCTTTTTAGTCATTGCAAATCCCTCTTGAAAGGTTTATGTCAAAACCTATCAACTTTGTTAAATTCAATTTTTGCATGTTAAGGGATTAAATATCGCAAGTTATAAGCCTCTAAACAAATTATGAATAGTCACGGCAATCACGGCGACCATCATCATCATTTACATCAAGTCAACTCCACTGTAGCCCACTAACTTAGTTACCTACTCAACTGATTTGTAATGTTGATTAATTTCTACCTAGGCAGGCAGTGAGAAGTGGCTACGCATGCGCATCAAAGCCTTTAATGCCTTTCAACATTGGTTTTGTCACGCCATCCAATAAGGCAGAATGTTGGATGCTGTTGCCTGTTGCCAGCCCTTCTCCCAAAGGATGCTTTATGGCTTTGTGTCTTTTTTGATATAAACGCAAGCAAATTACCCATTGCAGAAAAGGCAGCATTGGATCGCCGCCACCACAAATGGCCAAGGAAACATAAATTACCCATTGAGCAAACACCAATGCTGACATAAACATCGCTACTTGGCTTAGCTTGAAGAATGGTATGGTGTTGGTCTTGGCCCAGCTTTGCTTGGCCACTCTTGACTGGTTATTGTAGCC
Organism: Stomoxys calcitrans; assembly: GCF_963082655.1. Classification (NCBI taxonomy): domain Eukaryota; kingdom Metazoa; phylum Arthropoda; class Insecta; order Diptera; family Muscidae; genus Stomoxys; species Stomoxys calcitrans. The sequence goes on from NC_081553.1 coordinate 89,178,322, forward strand.
GGTTTTCTTGGTGTCTGCGCCACACAATTGTCTTAATTCGTTTGTTCAACACACATATAATTTGTTGGTTTGCACACTGCGTTGCATTAAAGGGTCTCGCCGTAGTATTGTAGCCCTACAATCTGATTAACAAGAAGTTCTATACAAATAGGCTGCATGATTACACTCAGAAATAAATGTTAACCGTAAACTTCTTTTTTTAAAAGAACTGCTAATGAACACGATAGGACTGTACTTTGGTCATAAGGGACTTGCAGGAAATAAATAAGCAGGCGAATTAGCCGGAGCAAGATCACATTCTAATGACCTGCAACCGATATCAGTCGGACCACTATACATCATCTAGCGAATAAGCGAGGAAGCACCGTGTCAGAGGCATCGATTGCATAGCAGAATATCGTGGGATCTGTACTCAAGAATTCCATAGGTACTTAAGACAAAACTAGTCCAAATGTGGTTCCATATCAGAGATTTAGGTAAAACATTGCATGCACTGGAGACGAAGTCGACACAGGAACGGGTGCCAGATAGGTTTGCAATACAGGTGGCACTTCAAACCGTTTGGTAAGGCTTTTAGGCTCTGCTAGGTTTTCGGTAATCAAGGAGTGGTGGGAAACTCAACGGAAAATGAGCTCTCCTAGAAGGGCTATAATGGGATGACGCCGCACAGTGGGATATAATCGAAAAACACTAATAAAAAACAGTGAGGAAAGGCAAAAGTCGGGCGGTGTCGACTATATAATACCCTACACCTAACCTATAAGTACAAAGTAGGAGCTATATCTAATTCTGAACCAATTTTGATGGACCACAGCGTATGTTTTCAGATAGGTTACTAAGCAATCCGTATCTAATTTCGAGCAAATATATTCAAACTGTATAAACTACGTTTGACAAATGACAACATTATTGCTAAGTCCCCAAAATCTGACGATCATATATATAGAAGCTATATCTATCTGAACCGATTTCAACTAAACTTCTTAGATATTGTGGAAGTCGCCAAGGAAAGCATTGTTCAAAATTATGGCTAGATTGGCCAATAAATGCGCCTGCAGTGGAGGGACACAAAGGTCATTTTCATTCCAAAAGCAGGGAAACCCTACCACACGAAAGATTTTCCTCCTATTGGTCTGTCATCCTTTGTGCTGAAGATTCTTGAGAGGTTGATAGAAACATATCTTAGGGCAAAGATCCCTGGAGATCGCCTGTCGCGGCAGCAGCATGCATATAGTAAAGGCAAATCAACTGAAACAGTCCTAGTCGGCTACATAGAGGGTTCTCTCGCTGTCAAGGAATACACAATGGAAGCATTTCTTGACTTTGAAGGAGCTTTCAATAATGTAAAACCGACGTCAATCATGAAGGAGTTGGAGTTTCTAGGCATCAACTCTACCGTAAGAATGTTTAGTAATAACTTATTTTCTAAAAGTTGCATTACGGCAGGCTTGGGATCTGTGGATCTAAAAAGATGGGTCAGCAGAGGAACGCATCAAGGAGGTGTACTGTCTCTTCTACTTTGGTATATAGCAATTAATAATATATTATTGTCTGTGGAAGAAAAAGGTGTAAAAGTGGTCGTGTATGCTGATGACGTGACAATTGCGGTTAAGGGAAAGTTTCTAAGCACTCTAAGAGCTGTGCTTCAGAAAGCTCTACGTGCAACATCGTAGTAGGCTACCGAAAGTGGTTTAGGTATAAATCCGTGCATGACAGAAGTAGTTATTTTCAGCAGGAGATACAATTTTGGAAAGGACATGAAAGGCAACTCTTGCCCTATACACCTGCAAGAGAGCCATTGGCAAAAGTTGGGGTTTAGACCGCGTGTCATGCATTGGGTATATACTGCAGTTGTCAGACCTATAATGCTATATGTTGTTGTGGTCTGGTGGACGGCGCTTCAAAAGTCCACCTATTGCTCAATACTTAACCGGATCCAAAGAATGACTTGTTTGTACATCAGAGCCGCGCTGAGGACGACACCATCTTATGCACTGAATTTAATGCTACATCTTATGCCTTTGGACATTGTGGATGGACAAATTGCTGCGACCACTGCCGTGAGGTAAAGGAAGCTTTCTCATTGGTCATGTGGCGGCTACGGACACTGTGTTATCCCTGAAACAATAACCGATGTTCCAGGCAGAGTGGATTACATGCTACTGAGCCGCTTTTGGATAAAAAGTACTGTACCACTATTCCTGATAGAACCGATTGGAACAACGATATCCCTGGTAACAGAAGTTACATAGACTTCTATATGGATGGCTCCAAACTAAACGACCAGGTGGTTTTTGGTTTGGACTCTAAAGATCTAGAACTGGTCATATCGAAAAGATTACCCGACCACTGAAGAGTCTATCAAGCGGAGATCCTTGCAAGTAAGGAAGTGTCATTACGACGGTTGGCATAAATATCTTCTCAGACAGCCCGGCAGCCATTAAATCGCTGGAGAACGTATTTTTGAACACAAAAACCGCCCTCGACTGCCGCAGATCTCTCAACGAGATAGCTGAACAAGTCAAAATTCACCTGTTCTGGGTGCCGGGCCACAGAGATATCCCAGGGAATTGTAAAGCGGACGAGCTTTTGAGACTAGGAACTATCCTACACATTCCAGGGATACTGAAATCTGTGGATATGCCTCTAGCGACATGCAAGCTAAGTTTTCATGGTCACAAAGAGGGGGCTGTGAACATTCCAAAACAATGTGGCCTTATCTAGACTTGAAGAGGTCTATCGCTTTGCTGTCATTGGCTAGAACAGACGTTCGAGTCATTGTGTCCGTTATGACAGGTTTCCAGCAACGACTTTCGCAGAAGCTGTGAGGACATTGAAGAAGGACTGCACTAGCAGTCAGAAGGAGTTCCACTTTGGGTTCTCATTTCTTTGTGAACATGTCGTATCTTTAGAGCGGAAGCACCAATACTTGGGAAAAGTAGCCTGCCAATTTCTTCTTTTCCTCTTCCACTAGAATGGCTAGACGTTGCTTCATCATTTGTGTTTGGCTTCATGTACCAATCAATTTCTTTGAGTGTAATATTGTGTTGCGTGGCATTAAAGGATACCGGATCGCACAAATAGATATCGTTGGGCAACAGGCTATTTTATTTTTTTTTTGTTTTCAGGAATTTACATCAGAAAACCGTGTAATTTAGCCCCACAGTAATAGTTGAGTGCGAAAATTGCACCACAACAAATGAAGATAAATGGGGAGTCGGTCTGTTCGTCGGTATATGGTGATTTATTTTTAGTTAAGATATTCCTAGAATCAAAGCCTAGACTGCAAATGGTGCATGGTAAGAAAATGAAATTAAATTGTATGCAATTGAATATTTCACAAGTGATGTTAAGTATGATTAACAGAAATTTAACAACAACAAAACTGGGAAATACTGAAGAAAAAATAGGCACATTGATTTAGAAAGGAAAAGTGGTTAAAATGTCAATACCTCATAGGGTTTAAAAATATTATTTCAATGTTTATTCAATTATTTTTTCCCATAAAAGACATTATAAAAGTATTTGCCAAATCTTTCCAATTGAATCAAAACACTTAAAACCTTCATCTTAAATAATTCTTCAAACCATTGCCTTTGCCTTTATTCTCTTGTCTCGTTCCTCCTTCTTGCTATCTCCTTCGATTCCCCAAAAAACCCTGCTGACAAAATTAACTTTGACACTTAGCGACACTTTGCTTTGTCTTGCTCTGAACTTGAACTCTACGAGAGAAATCACTTGTTCAAGAAAACTCATTAACTCACAAGAAGATGGAAAAACTATTAGAAACAGTTTACAAAATACATTTTCTATGTGTCCTTTGCATGGGTTGAATTAATTTTTCACAATTATAGTTCATTAAATTAAATGACTTTTCCAAAGAAGACAAGCAGCAGTTACAACAACGGCAGCTAAAGCAAAAGAAGTAAAGGAAGCCGAAGAAGAATAATAAGTCTAAAGTAAATGTTTTACTAAGTGGAACACAATCAACATCATTCTCTGCCTGACTACCGGTCTATGGAGGGTGCTACTCTTGCTGCATCACTTCCTAAAGAACGCCAAATCAAAAGATGTTCACACCGAAACACATCCATCCAAAGTCAGTAGGGAAGAACTTACCCAACTAGTAGCAGGACTACTTAGGTATAGATCATATTTGCCTTACCGGAAGTAAGGAGGGAGGGGCAAAGAATAGCAAAGTAATATCTTGTTTTCCAAAGAATGTAATTGTGACAATGAGTTGAGGAAATAAGAGCTTGGAATTGTTACCTTTGGAGCGACATTGTCTTTTATAAGACTTTCATAAGATATTGAAGTTGTTGTGTGTAGATATGATTGAAAATATTAATTTATTTTTCTATTCACAATAACTTTAAATTTTTTTTTATAACGATCTATTGAAACATGCAACTATGTTATTAATCTAAATTTTTGATTTGAAGTTTCTTCAATTTGTGTTTTCATCACCACATTCCGTTCTCAGAAAAAAAAGACTAAAAATGAGGAGAGAAGGGTAATTTCCGCCCATGTTTTAAGTTTTGTGTTTGGCGAGTTTGGTTTTAGTTTTGTGATGTTATAAAAAAAAAAAAATTGCAATTGGATAAAAAAAAAGAAATTAACAGCAAAATTTGACAAGATATAAAGCAAAATAAAAAAAAAAAAAAAAAAAATGTCATAGAAAGTATATCCATACAAAAAAATATGAAAACTATATGAAAAACATATCTGTAAAGTGACATAGTTTTAGAAAAGAAAATATAAAAAGAAAAATTGATTACAATATTACCGAGAAAAGAGTTTTAAGAAATCAAAGAACATAAAAAGTTTACTTAGACACCTTAACCTAGACTTGCAAAAGGAATGCCATGGAAGGCACATAATTTGATGGGTTATGTCATAACCAAAAAAAAAAGAAACCAACGTGCTACCATGTATTCTATTACTTTTTTTGCCAATAACCCCAGAAAACTTAATATAACAAAAAAAAAAAAAAGAAGGCAACAAGACAAAGATAGTAATGATTGAACTAAGAGAAGATAATGTCTAAAGAGAGCCAACTGTCTGTGACAAAAATAAAAGAGATCAAGCACAGCTTGTAAACAAAAAAAAAAAAAAAACAAAAATACGAAAATAAAAAAAAAAAAAAAAAAAAATATGTTGTAACGAAGCAGTTCAAAATAAAATGTAACAACTAAAGAAGAAGAAGAGATAACTATTCTAAAAGCATTTAAATAAGTGAACGATCTGAAACAAAAATAAAAACAAAGAACAAGAAGAAAAAGCAAGACAAAAAAAGTATAACAGTTTAGAAACTAGTTGAAAGCAAAAAGATAAAAGAATTAACTAGTATAAAGAATGTAAATAAATAAGAATAATCAAAACAAACAAGACATTTTTGAAAAAAAAAAAACAGAAATAAGAAGTAGAGATACAAAATTTCAAATATAACGTAAGAAGGATGGATCAAAGTGGAAGGCAGAAACCTTAAGCAAAATAGAAACCACAACAAAAATCGAGACTAGAATTATATAGTTTTTTTTATATTTTTAAATTCTTTTTGTAAATATATAGGTATGTACATATATTAGCTTTAAGAAATTCAGTAGTTGTAAGATATATATAAAGAAATACAGGTAAAAAAAAAAAAAAAAAAAAAAAATTAAAACCAAACTTTAAAAATTTTAAAATGTGAACTAAATTTTTAAATAAAATTATAATGAATTTGAATAATATTATCTTTTTGTCTTCTGAGAACTTAATTGGAATGATGGTGTGAACTGAGTTTTGCTGAGGTAGGGTGTTGCATGTTGGAAATGGGTGTGAAGGAATTACGAGTGAGAGACCGGACAGACGACATGGACGATAGACAGTAATCGGACAGACATATTCGAACAGAAATGGGTATATTTTCGGAATCAGGAGCCATGAGAATATACATAGGCTACAGGCTTGCAGAGTCGTAGATGGGGTGGGGGCTCAAATGACGGACGTGACATTGGACAGTGGACCTTGTGTGCGTATGCATACGTATCTATGTTTTTTTTTTTTTTTTTTTTTTTGGTTTTCTTTATGTATCCTTTTTTTATTTTTCTTCTGACACGAGAAATTTTATGTTTTTGGTTCGTTGTGACTTGTGGTGAGAAGTATCCATACCCCAATACCGTCGAGCTACCGGATAACGCCACCGTGTCAGAATATCATTTATAAGTCACAGCAGGGATAAACATGAACCATAACATATGGCGCCCAACGCAAGGATACCAGGAAATTTTTTGTTCAGGGTCTACTTAGGTAGGTCTAGTTTGAGTAGGTTGCTACATACATTTCTTTGTAGAACGTATGTATAGAGCCTATTCTTTCAGATGTGTGTTAAAATGCTATACGGAAATATAGGCTTTAGTAGCTAGTTATTTTCATGGTAGCTAGGTCTTCAAGTGTTTGTCTTTCGTTTGTTTTATTCACATTATAGATTCTCGGCATATATGGCGGAGAACTGAAATGTCTGTTATCTATGATGTGATCGATAAAGCTGTGCTACCGAGCAGCCTTGATAGCTTTTTGAGATTATGGAGGCTTCATGATGTGCTTAACATCCAGTTTATCATGTGTTAATGTGTACAAAGTCTCTTACGAAAGTAATTATTTCATACCCAAATAATCATGTGTAACACCTAATACCAACAGCGACATCCAACGGATAAATATTTGAAACAAAAAAAAAAAAGGATTTTTTTTTTTACTTATAAGAACAACAACGAAGAGAAAGTGTAAAATAAACTAGAAAAACAAAGCAAGTTATGCACATATAACAAAAGGTAAAATAAAAGAAGGTTTATTTTATTTTTAATTTTTGTTCGAACTTGAATTTTGCATGGATAAACCTGGCGAGAAGCCTAATAATCCCGTATCTTCTATAGTACCTACCGATCGACGAGTTACAAGAAGTGTGGCTAGGGCTCTAGATCCTCAGGTAGTAGGTTCGATATTAACTCAGATCGATACAGGTATATCTCGTTCAGTTGATTTTGTCCCCACGGAGTACTTAAATAGATGTGCAGATTTGGTGCTGGGTAGGACTACAGGAAACGGTGCTTCGTCGTTGGTCAGAATTACTAGTGAACTTTCTGTGAATGAAAGTTCCAATTCTATGAATTTCTCCCAGAAACTAGAGAACATAGTTAGCATGCCGAATAATAACGCAAGTGAGGTAGATAACCCACCTGGTGGTGCATGTGGCAACGATGCTGCGACGGCAGTAGTTGAAGGGGAAGGCAGTCAGCTCAGTCAACTTATGAGGATGATGAATCAACAGAATTTAATGTTGTCAAACTGCCTGTCTGAAATGGCAAGAATGAGGGTCGACTTTTCTTCACTTAGCCAGCGAGTAGGGGATATTGAAGGACCAGGACATACGACCACTATGAATGATCCAGGATCTAGTTCCACACCGGAGAGGGGTCTGACTCAGGCATCTGGCAATAATACTCGTTCTCTAGAGGATGACATCAGGAAAGAAGGACATGGCGTTAACAGCAACCAGAACGATATAGGACCAAATCGGTCAGGAAGAGGTACAGCAGATATTTCCTACAGTAGAAGTGAGATGGACATTCGTAAATCAGTCGACCTTGACCGATGGCACATAAAATTTGACGGCAGTGGGAAGGATATGACAGTGGAAAGTTTTATTTTCCGAATAGAAAAGCTGAGAGAACAGCATAACATCACACATAATCAGCTCTTTAGTAATTTTCACTGTCTCGTGTCTGGTAATGCATCTAAATGGTATTGGCAGGTATTGGAAGACCATGCCGATGATATTGATTTTAATTATTTTGCTCTTAAGCGGGAACTGAAGGCTCATTTCAAATCGGCTGATTCTGATTATGAAATAATACGTGAGATAATGGATTGTAAGCAACAACCTGGTCAAACATTCGAAGAGTTTTATGCCGAAATACATGATTTGACATTTCGATTGCGAAAAAAGATGCCAGAAGAGGAGCTTGTTCATATTGTAAGGGGGAACTTAAGACACAATGTTGCTTCTTTGATATTCTCTTCATCGATAGATTGTTTGGCAGACCTCAAAAGGGAATGTAAAAGAGCCGAAAAACTTCTGAAGGATATGAGGAGTAGAAATAAGCCCATAAATGAGATAGCTGTTGAAAATAGTGGCGAGGAGGTAAACCTGGATGCCATAGGCATGAACAGTAAGGGTGCTGGTTATCAAAATAGAAATGATAATTTTTCTAAGGCTCGTTACCAACAGGATAATATGCGTAAAGTTCCAAAAGAGAGGCTAGACTCTAGTTTACCCACGTCAAACATAAATTCCCCGGCAGATAACACCACTTTAGGGCGAAATAATCAGAAAGTGTTCTGTATGTCACATTTTCATTTAAACCTATGCTACACTTGTGGCATGCCAGCAGATTTTTTTCGTAAGAACCTTGAATCTTGTAGACAGGAGGACGTATGTAAGTCCACATTTCATGATATGGAATGTTTTGTTTGTGGCAAAGGCGATTCTTTTTTAGAGTATAGGCCCAGTGCGGTAAACGTAAATGTGGCAGAGGTGACGGGGTACCTTTGTCAACCCACGGAGACCCCGGAGGAGTTGTAGTTAAAATTTTGAAAAGGGAAGTGGGCGAGAATTCTAGTAGTAAACATGAAGTTAAGAAAGTTGAATTGAAATCTTTGCACCAAAGAATTGTTGAATATGAAAATGCAAGGAAAAGAATTTTTTTAGAAGATATAAGGAAAAGAAGTCGGAACTATAAGAAAATTGAAAAACTTAGGTTAAGGACATTAATGATTAAGAAAGCTAAACGGATGGTGATCGAAACCATCTTGACTACCGGAGGTGACAACCGAATTTTTGCAAAGACTACAGTAGCTGGTAAGGAAATAACCGCTCTTTTGGATTCGGGTGCAGGAGCTTGCTGTTTAGGTAAAAATGCAATGGAATTTTTACGAGATGTTGATAAGGAAATTGTGAAAATTAAGGACCAAGTAGTAAGAACGGCCAATGGTAGTAGTGTTCAAGTCCTCGGCATAGTGACGTTACCAGTGTCATGGAAAGGAGCATCAAAGGATATAGACTTTCTTGTCGTACCAAATTTGGAGCAGGAGTGTTACTTTGGAATCGATTTTTGGCGTATTTTCCATCTGCCGATAGTAGGCGAAAGTTTAATAGGAAGCACCATGATATCAGAGATTATACCTGACGAACAAGGCGAAACAGAGAGTAGACAACATAGTCTTTCAATGGAGCAGCAAGTTCAGCTTGAGAGGGCTAAGGCGAAATTTCCGTCATTTGCGGTTCTTGGACTGGGTAAGACTTGTCTTGAAGAACATCGGATAGACGTGTTTGATGAGGACATCCCCATAAAACAACGTCATTACCCAGTGTCACCTGTAATACAGGAGTTGTTGTACAAAGAACTGGATCGTATGTTGAGCTTGGGCGTAATCGAGATCAGCAACAGCAGTTGGAGTTCGCCGGTTACGTTGGTAAGGAAGGGTGAGAAGAATCGCTTGTGCCTCGACGCGCGTAAGGTGAACGCAAGGACGATTAAGGACGCGTATCCTTTGCCCCATATTGAAGGTATTCTGAGCCGATTACAGGACACAAGCTTCATATCTGCCATCGACCTCAAGGACGCGTTTTGGCAGATCCCGCTTGAAGAGAAGTCGAGGGAGAAAACGGCATTTACGGTTCCTGGGCGGCCATTATACCAGTTTACGGTTATGCCGTTTGGACTCTGTAATGCCGCCCAGAGAATGTGCAGACTTATGGACAAGGCCATTCCCGCCGTACTCCGTAACAATGTCTTTGTCTACCTCGACGACCTTTTAGTGGTTTCTGCCAGCTTCGTGGAACATATTGAGCTGCTTGGGAAGGTGGCACACTGCCTGGACAAGGCCGGACTCACCATTAATGTGGAGAAAAGCAAATTTTGCTTCAGGGAGGTCCGTTACTTGGGCTTCATTGTGGGTGATGGCTGCATAAGAACGGATGAATCCAAAGTAGAGGCTATTAGGGATTTCCCTGTACCTAAGAGTCCAAGACAACTACGTCGGTTTCTAGGGATGTGCGGTTGGTACCGACGATTCATCCAGGATTATGCAACCATCGCAGCCCCTCTCCACGATTGCCTGACCAAGGACAATGTTAAGTGCTTTCGAATTGGCGATGAGGCCCTATCTTCCTTTCAGAGCCTCAAGAGAAGTTTGACTTCGGCTCCCTTGCTATCTAACCCGGATTTCAAGCGCCCATTTTTCATCCAGTGTGATGCGTCAACTCATGGGGTCGGAGGGGTTCTTTTTCAGTTGGATGATGATGGAAATGAGCACCCTATAGCGTACATGTCCGCTAAGCTCAATAAGGCCCAAAGGAACTATAGCGTGACTGAGCTGGAATGTTACGCAGCGGTGCTCAGCGTGAAGAAGTTTCGTCCCTACGTGGAGGGGTTACCCTTCACCATCATCACGGATCACTCCAGCCTCAAATGGCTGATGAGCCAGAAAGAGTTGACGGGAAGACTTGCAAGGTGGAGCTTGAAATTGCAGGCCTTCGAGTTTCGGATAGAACACCGCAAGGGGTCGCTTAATGTCGTGCCTGACACACTCTCGCGAGCATTTATGGAGGCGGTTGTCAGAGGGAGTCGTTTCCTGGATTTGGACCTTACTAGCACACATTTTAACTCTGAGGAATATGATGCTTTGAGGACTAAGGTTAAGGAGTGCAAAGGGGCGATACCAGATTTATGTGTCTCAGACAAATTTGTCTATAGACGAACAAAATTTGCTACAGGTGATCCATTGGACGAGGAGAATTCCTGGAAATTATGGGTGCCCAAGCCTTTGCAGGATGATTTGGTAAAAGCGTCTCATGAATCACCATCAGCCGGACACGGAGGCATCCACAAGACTTTGGCGAGATTGAGGGAAAAATATTATTGGCCCAGAATGGTATGTGACGTCAAGGATGCTGTTAAAAATTGTGACGTCTGCTGTGCCAGTAAGACCGGAAACTCCTTTGGAAAGCCATTTATGGGGAGACAAAATGTGACCGAAAGGCCTTTCCAACGATTGTATATCGATTTTATGGGGCCATACCCCAGGACTAAAGACGGAAATGTATTTCTTTTCGTTTGTCTGGACCACTTTTCGAAGTTTGTGTCGTTGGAACCCATGCGTACTGCTACTGCTGCGAACGTCATCAAATTCCTTGAGAAACGGATATTCCTGACCTTTGGCGTCCCAGAGTTTGTGCACTCGGACAACGGACGCCAGTTTGTTGCTGTAATATTCCAAGAATTCCTTGCGAAGTACGGAACAAAGCACATAAGAACTGCCCTCTATGCTCCCCAATCTAACGCCGCCGAGCGGGTCAATAGATCAGTATTGCAAATGATCAGATCTCATGTAGGCTCCGATCAACGAGATTGGGACAGACACATTGGTAACATTGAGTTTGCGCTAAGATGTGCTACCCATAGTTCTATTGGTGTTTCACCATACTATGCTGTCTTTGGACTGGGTATGGTTCAACATGCATCCGCATACGATGTTATTAGAAACATAGATTCTATAAAAGACCTTGATTTAGTATTAGAGAACCTTTCAGACAGACAACACCTTATAAGGGATAAAATTTTTCATAATCTCAAGCTAGCTCATGACCGTGCAGCAAAGACATATAATGTCAGGGCTAGGGAAGTCAAGTTTAAAGAAGGCCAGCTCATATATAGACGGAATTTCAAACTGAGTAGCAAAGTAAACCATTATAACCCAAAGCTGGCACCTATGAATATTAAGGGCATTATTTTAAAAGTACTGGGAAATTCTCTTTACGAGGTCGGAAGCTTAGATGGCAAAAGTAAAGGAGTTTATCACGGAAAGGACCTATTTGTAGTATAGTTTTCCCCGACTAGCTTTGTTACGTGGGTCGAGGCCACACATTTGTGTAGGATACCTCGGAGAGCAATATTTGGTTAATAAAACCCTTGTAGCACAACCGCTAGGAAATGTCTTTGGTTACTTCAAACCCCTTTTTCTATTCGAATATTTTTAAACTCAGTTGGGCAATTTTCTAGTTTTCTGAGGAAAAGACAATTTTTTTTTCTCCAACTATTTTAATTAATATTCCATTATTATCTACCGACTTTCTTCCAAGTGTAATTTTGACTCAGAGTGTTAGGTTGAATCTTATAACTTTACGAATTTGCGGGAATTATTTGGATTTAAATATAGCAATATTCCAAATATTTGGCTGCCGGAATGAGACAACCAAGGCTTTGGGGCAAAAAAAAAAAAAAAAAAAAAAAAAAATTTGTTTTCACGATATATGTCTTCTTTTATTTCACTAAAATTGTAAAAGTTTAAACTTTCAGATTCAATCAAAGCATTTTCGCACTCGTTCCATGCCTTTAAGGCATCGACGGCTGCGAGCCTGTTGTGTGTAGATATGATTGAAAATATTAATTTATTTTTCTATTCACAATAACTTTAAATTTTTTTTATAACGATCTATTGAAACATGCAACTATGTTATTAATCTAAATTTTTGATTTGAAGTTTCTTCAATTTGTGTTTTCATCACCACATTCCGTTCTCAGAAAAAAAAGACAAAAAATGAGGAGAGAAGGGTAATTTCCGCCCATGTTTTAAGTCTTGTGTTTGGCGAGTTTGGTTTTAGTTTTGTGATGTTATAAAAAAAAAAAAATTGCAATTGGATAAAAAAAAAGAAATTAACAGCAAAATTTGACAAGATATAAAGCAAAATAAAAAAAAAAAAAAAAAAAATGTCATAGAAAGTATATCCATACAAAAAAATATGAAAACTATATGAAAAACATATCTGTAAAGTGACATAGTTTTAGAAAAGAAAATATAAAAAGAAAAATTGATTACAATATTACCGAGAAAAGAGTTTTAAGAAATCAAAGAACATAAAAAGTTTACTTAGACACCTTAACCTAGACTTGCAAAAGGAATGCCATGGAAGGCACATAATTTGATGGGTTATGTCATAACCAAAAAAAAAGAAACCAACGTGCTACCATGTATTCTATTACTTTTTTTGCCAATAACCCCAGAAAACTTAATATAACAAAAAAAAAAAAAAGAAGGCAACAAGACAAAGATAGTAATGATTGAACTAAGAGAAGATAATGTCTAAAGAGAGCCAACTGTCTGTGACAAAAATAAAAGAGATCAAGCACAGCTTGTAAACAAAAAAAAAAAAAAACAAAAATACGAAAATAAAAAAAAAAAAAAAAAAAAATATGTTGTAACGAAGCAGTTCAAAATAAAATGTAACAACTAAAGAAGAAGAAGAGATAACTATTCTAAAAGCATTTAAATAAGTGAACGATCTGAAACAAAAATAAAAACAAAGAACAAGAAGAAAAAGCAAGACAAAAAAAGTATAACAGTTTAGAAACTAGTTGAAAGCAAAAAGATAAAAGAATTAACTAGTATAAAGAATGTAAATAAATAAGAATAATCAAAACAAACAAGACATTTTTGAAAAAAAAAAAAACAGAAATAAGAAGTAGAGATACAAAATTTCAAATATAACGTAAGAAGGATGGATCAAAGTGGAAGGCAGAAACCTTAAGCAAAATAGAAACCACAACAAAAATCGAGACTAGAATTATATAGTTTTTTTTATATTTTTAAATTCTTTTTGTAAATATATAGGTATGTACATATATTAGCTTTAAGAAATTCAGTAGTTGTAAGATATATATAAAGAAATACAGGTAAAAAAAAAAAAAAAAAAAAAAAATTAAAACCAAACTTTAAAAATTTTAAAATGTGAACTAAATTTTTAAATAAAATTATAATGAATTTGAATAATATTATCTTTTTGTCTTCTGAGAACTTAATTGGAATGATGGTGTGAACTGAGTTTTGCTGAGGTAGGGTGTTGCATGTTGGAAATGGGTGTGAAGGAATTACGAGTGAGAGACCGGACAGACGACATGGACGATAGACAGTAATCGGACAGACATATTCGAACAGAAATGGGTATATTTTCGGAATCAGGAGCCATGAGAATATACATAGGCTACAGGCTTGCAGAGTCGTAGATGGGGTGGGGGCTCAAATGACGGACGTGACATTGGACAGTGGACCTTGTGTGCGTATGCATACGTATCTATGTTTTTTTTTTTTTTTTTTTTTTTGGTTTTCTTTATGTATCCTTTTTTTATTTTTCTTCTGACACGAGAAATTTTATGTTTTTGGTTCGTTGTGACTTGTGGTGAGAAGTATCCATACCCCAATACCGTCGAGCTACCGGATAACGCCACCGTGTCAGAATATCATTTATAAGTCACAGCAGGGATAAACATGAACCATAACAAAGTACATGGGAAGAAAAGTGCTAGTCATGGGCACTTTCTTAGCAAATCTAAGGTTTGCATATAATGCTGAGGAGGATGTTAAAAAGGTTATATAATTTGGTTCATTGGGGTAATGACCAAGAAAGGGAATCTTTTGTCATCTAATAGCTGTCTGATCCAAGCATTTAACTCTTTGATAAGATTCTCATTTGTATAGTCTAGATTCTAGCTTTCCGTTGAACGAAGCTCCACGTAAACATATTTGACAGGGCTAAAGGCCTAGCAAATTTCGCTAGTAATTGTGAGGGCGAAAACACGGCTGAAAAACTGCCATAATCTGCTCCATAATCTAATATTGGTTGCCCAAAAAATAATTGCGGATTTTTCATATAGTCGGCGTTGACAAATTTTTTCACAGCTTGTGACTCTGTAATTGCATTCTATCTTCTGTCAGTTATCAGCTGTTACTTTTAGCTTGCTTTAGAAAAAAAGTGTAAAAAAAGTATATTTGATTAAAGTTCTTTCTAAGTTTTATTAAAAATGCGTTTACTTTCTTTTAAAAAATCCGCAATTACTTTTTGGGCAACCCAATATATCTTAAAAAGCTTCCATATAAACCCATCTTGAAAATTGAGGGCGCAATTTCTCCAACGAATGCGATAATTATTAGATTTGACCGAAATTAGGTACGTGGTTTGGGTCTAGATGTCAAATGCAATCCATGATGGAGGGTATATAAGAATCGGAATGGGCCGGCCAATATGTACGCGCTTATATATAAATGTTGTAAATATTTTTGTTAAATTTTTATACACACCACCGAAGGACGGTGTATATTTATTATACCCACCGCAATTGTTACCCGATTTGGCAGAAATTTTACACGGAGTGTTCTGTTATGACTCCCAACAATCGTGCCAAGTATGAGTCGGTCTGTAACCTCATATAACTCCCATATAAACCACTCTCCCGATTTGACTTCTTGAGCCCATAGAAGCCGCAATTGTTGTCTGATTGAGCTGACATTTTGCATACATGTTTCGTTACGACTTACAACAATCGCGACTAGTGTCTGATTTGGGGCAATAATAGGCGCATTTATTATCCAATCAACCTGAAACTTGGCACAGTGCGTTGTTAAGGAGCCTCGATTTCTGCATCGAATATGGTTCCGATCTGAAAATATATTGATATAGCCCCTATATAGACCGATGGCCCGATGTAAGGTCTAAGCCGATTTTAAAATTTGACACTGAGAGCTGCGTTAGAGAGTATGGTTCAGATCAAACCATTTTTGGATATAGCTGCCATATATGCCAATCTCCCTATTAACGGTCATTTAGCCATACATGGTTTAATCATTAACAGATTTTGATGAATTTTGGAACTGTGAGTTGCGTTAGACCCTCAACGTTCGTGCTGGGTTTGGCCTAGAGAAGATCATAATTCGACATAGTTGCTTCGGGTTCATAAATGGATCGTTTTCGCCGAATTTTGTCGAAATGTTCAAAAATTGGCCATGAACATTCCATTAAGAAACAGCGGCAAACGTCTCACATATCAGTGAGTGCTGTCCCATTTAAGTTCAAGCTCATTGATAAGGGGCCTCCTATTTCTATCCGAGTCCGATCTGCGTGCCAAAGTGCGAAACAGTTTTAGGAAGAAATTTTTGCATGGCATGGTACCTAAAAACTATCGCCAGCATAAAAAGAGATAACCACCGCTGAAAATTGTTTCTGATATTCTTACCTGGATTCGAACCCAGGCGTTCAGCGTAATGGGCGAAATGCTTACTTCTGCGATACGGTGGCCAATGTCGAAATTTTACTAATATATAAAATTGAGGAGGTGGGAATCGAAAATTTGGTCCCGCCGAACCAATTGCCTTAATGCCTTGTTTTAATTATAACCAATTTTTATCTCATGACAATCAATCACTAATTTTTATTTTTTTTATATCTTTCTAGGTGAGTTTGTATCTAAACACTGCAAAACACTAAGGTAATTATATATCGTATACACCAATAAAAAGGACATTCAGTTCATCTTCTTTACTTAGTCATAGTTGATTCTTTTCAACTCTTCCCAATTGTCATAAACCATACGCCTATTACTACAAATTATTTAAACGTCAAATCGCTGATGTTTAAGAAATCAACAAACTTCAATCTATCATTAAAAGAAATTGGATATACTACTTTGTACTCGAACATTGAAACACAATGTGTGTAGTTAAACAAAAGTTAAAGCCAGTTGTTGGTGGTAAATCATGAAATAAAAGTATTTTATGAACAATTTTCCCAATGCAGCTTCATCCTTATTGCTGTGGGACCATCAAAAATCGTTCCAAAAAATTAAGGGAACTTCTTGCAATACTTAAAATTCAATAAATCAAAAGTGTAGTGTCAATAAAATAAAAGTATACAGGGATGACAATGAGTAGTAAAATTTCTGCCAACTGGAAAAAATCATATCGAAAAACATTATATTAAACATTTCCTAAAAGGAGAAGGAGAAACTTTTTTTTATCAAAGATCAATGATGCATTAAATATGTTTAACAAATCGCAGATGTACCAAGGTAAAAGATGTTGGAAAGATCAATGATCAAAGTGCAAAGTTGTATCAAAGAGGAAAGATGTATTAAAGATCAAAGATGTATGAAAGATCAAGGATGTATCAAAGAGCAAAGATCAGGAATGAATTCCAAGATAAAGCATGTTTCAAAGATGTATTAAAGACCAACGATGTATTCCAAAATAAAATAAGTATCAAAGGTGTATCAAAGTTCAAAATTATATCAAAGACGCATTAAATATCAAAGATGAATAAAATATCACAGGTTTATCAAAGATTAATGATGTAGAAAAGGTCAGAGATTTATCAAAGATCAATGGTGTATCGAAGTTCAAAGATGCATCGAAAATCAAAAATGTATCAAAGAGCAAAGATGTATCACCATGAAACTTTTTTTATAAGTTTGTATTTTAATGATTTTTTATAATTTTTTTTTAATCGAACATGAACAATTTCAAGCATGACAAAAGACCACTTATTTGAAACACCACTTATTGGAAAAACTATTTTCTAATTTTATAGTTAAGAAACTGGAAAAATCAAATAAAATATTATTTTGCCATATGGCAACTGCAGGGCGATCCGGGTCTATAACAAATATCAAAGATGTATAAAACATCACAGATGTTTCAAAGAATTAAGATTTATCAAAGATCAATAACCTATTCAAGCTTAATAACCATAAAACTGTTAATACTCGTACTAATGTTTGAACGAGTCAAAATTTTTAACTTGTGTGTTAACCTATTTCAAGATTTTGTCTAACAATTAGTAATGTTTCCATTGAGCTCCTCATCAGAATACTACCCTCCTTCTCTCCAGATACCTGCCAATCTTTATGACAATTATGTAGATATTCTATTCCCAAAGGATTCTTTCGCCTTGACATCCCTAACACTCAATCTCTCTGTGAAAAGCAATGCGACCGCGTCAGCAATATACGGCGGTGTAGGATGCAGTATGCATATTGTTGCATCATTTATGTCTCCATCATGGCCTTGTTCCCCAAGGGGGTATCCTACAACTCTTTCATGTTTAAGTTTACAATTGAACCTCTTCAACCGCATACTACATCAAAACATCAAAAGTGACTACCTTCAAACTTTCACACACACACATCCCATCTCATGCAGTTATGTCCCAAGGGAACAAACAATACCAAGACAAACCCTTCAGCCAACAATGCAGCTGCAATAGCAGCAACATCATCGTCATCATCATCATTGCCATCAAAAGCTGTAGCTGAAGCAGCATCAACATCATCACCGTCATTATCAGAAACTTTGACTGAAACAATAGTTTGTTTTAGTTGAATATTAACAATGAATATAAAAAGAACGAACATTGTAATGTTTATATTGCATACTAAAGCAAGTGAATGCTATTCAATTCGAGAAGAGGGAAAGAAAATAAAGGCAAATAAAGATTTTCGATAGGTTTTTTTCAGTCTGGTGGCCGGAGCTTTAAACATAAACCTACTGTTAAGGACGGATATCAAGGATTGCAAGACCGAACATCAAAGCCTTAGTAAAAACGACATCATATATCGGATTTGCTTTCCTTTTCAGCTATATAGCGACTATGACACTGTATTATCATTTCAAATAGAAACAAAGATTTTTTTTAAATCTAATCTAATTTTTAATACTTTTAAAAAAGTATTTTTTTCCAAAACACATATTTAATTAAACATTTTTTTAAAGAACAGTGAAAAAGTTCTTTCAAAAATGTATCAAGGATCAAAGATGCATCAAAGATCAAAAATGTATCGAAGATCACAGTTGTATCAAAGGAGTAGCAATGATGAAAGATGCATTAATAATAAATCAAAACTGTACACAAGATTAATGATGTTTATATATACATATACCATAAAATATTATTTAAAGAACAAAGAAAAACTTATCTTATTAAAGATGTATGAATGATCGAAGACGCATCAAAGATCAAAGAGGCATCAAAGATTTAATATCAAAAATAAAGTACACAAGATCAATGATGTTTACATATACATATTCCATAAAATATTATTTAAAGAACAGGGAAAAACTTCTCGTATGAAAGATGTATGAATGATCGAAGATGCATTAAAGATCAAAGATGTATCATAAAATATTATTTAAAGAACAGGGAAAAACTTCTCTTATCAAAGATGTATGAATGATCGAAGATGCATCAACGATCAAAGATGTATCAAAGAACAAAGAAATATCAAAGATCGAAGGTGTATCAAAGATCAAAAATGTGTCAAAGGTGAATCAAAAATCAAATTTGTATTATTGATCAAAAATTTACAAAAGATCAATGATGAATCAGATGCATTTAATAATACCCTACATCACTACTGTGGTGCAGGATATTATAACTTAGTGCATTTGTTTGTAACACCCAGAAGGAAGAGAGATAGACTCGTTGATAAGCATACCGATTGACTTAGAATCTTCCTGATTCGCAAAGCCTATTGACATTGGAAATTGGAAAAAAATCGTAAAACGCTTTCCTCGACGACTACCACAATATTTGAGAAGTTTGCTCCAAATCGGTTCAGATTTAGATATAGCTCCCATTCATACGATTTTGAGAAATATCGCAATAAAGTGCTCATTTGTCAACCAATTCTCCAGAAATTCGATAGGAGATATTTTCTTATGACTCTCGATATTGCTGGGGAACTTCATCGAGATCGGCCCAGATTTAGATATATCTGTCATATATGTCATATATGTATATCGTCCGATTTTCACTCCAAGAGCCACTTCAAGCGCATTTATTGACCAATCTTGCCAAAATTTTGCACAACGCTTTCCTCGACGACTACCACAATATCTGAGAAGTTTGCTCTTAATAGGTTCAGATTTAGGTACAGCTCCCATATATATTCGTAAGATTTTTAGTAATAATGTTGTCATTTGTCACCCGTAGTTATTACAGTTTAAACATATTTGCTTGAAATTTGATACGAATTTTTACAACCCATCTGAAAACATCTTCGAGATCCATCAAAATTAATTCAGAATTGGATATAGCTCCCACATTGCACTTATAGGGTAGGTGTAGTGTGTTATACAGTCGGCACCATCCGACTTCTGCCTTTCCTTGCTGATTTTTTCTGTTTTTTGTAATAACACACATTATATTTTCTTAATTTCTATATTATTATGCTTTCCACCATAGGATAGGGTATACTAATTGCGTCACTCCGTTTGCATCACCTCGATATATTCGTATAAGACACATAGAGTACATATATACATATATATTGTCATAACATTTTAAGTCAATCTGGCCATGTCCGTCCGTCCGTCTGTGCATCCCTCCTGTCTGTATAAAGCAAGCAAACTTTCAAAGGTGTTAAACTAGACTCGTGAAATTTCGCACAAATATTTATCATTGATGTAGATCGATTAGGATTGTAAATGGGTCCAATCGGTTTACGTTTAGATATGGCACCCATCTCCCGGATATACTCATGAGCCTCTAGAGGGCGCAATTTGTTTTCGATTTGATTGAAATTTTGCGCGAAAAATTTTTCTTATTCTCTCATATAGATCCACCATGTATCGTCCCAATCAGTTATAAACCTGATATAGCTCTTATATAAACCGATCTCCCGAATATACTTCTTGAGCCTTAGAGGGCGCAATTCGTATACGATATGAAATTATGCATGATGACTTTTCCTATGACCTTCAAGAGTGTCCGAATCCGTTTACAACCTGATAACCTGATGTAACTCCTATAGAAACCTATTTACCAAAAATATATACTCCTTGAGCAATTCTTATCCATGATTTAAAAATTCATAGGGATTTCTTGTTACGACCTTCCATCATCCTTTAAAAAGAAACGGTCCAAAGAACTTGACAAATACGATCCACAGTGGAAGGTATACAAGATTCGGTCCAGCCGCGCCTTTACTTATTTTTTATTGAATTCAAACAAAAATGTAAGGTATTACTCACTATAAACCCCTCGTTGTAACAACGACCACTGCGATATTATTACTTTGCTTTACATGGCATTGTTTCACATACCCATACAAGCGCACTCTCGTCATAAACCATTGTCGTGTTAGAAAGTAAATTTATATTCCACAAGTAATTGATATACCCAAAAATGTTCTCCACACTCGAGTAGAATGTATTCAAACTTTTGAATTTCAACACACAGCTGACTTTCGAATCCTTGAAGGTATTGTGCATCAAGCCACACATAGACATATACACATAAAACCACTTCCTCTGCAAACAATCGCCACTTGTGCTATTACTGCTTTACCAAATGCAACGGTTTGTTGGTATGTAAGTATGTAATTTCTATGGGGGGTATATCATTTAGAGAATATCTGTAAGCTAACATTGAGAAGCTTTCTCTCACACTATTGGTACTACTTCTTCTCTCATTGTTGGTTTGGTTGATTGGTGTTGCGGTTGAATTCCTTTCGCCGCTTATGATGTGGCTGCTACAATTTCTGCTTCTACCACTGCTACCAATGATGCACCCTTTCTATTGCTCTGAGAAATTGCAGATGTGATGCTCCGGATACGGATGATGATGATGATTGTGGCAGTGATGTTGAATGGTTTGTTGTTATTGTTGAAATTTCATTGAAATTTTGTGGAAACCGCGGGTGTTCATGGCAATTTGTTTATACTTTCAACAATTTCATCATACAAATTCTTATACACTTCAATGAAAGTATATAAATACATATACACACACACACACGCTGGGTAGCATATGCTTATATAGAGATGTGTAGCATGTAGATATTATGCAGCACATGTGTTAATTGAATTACCACAAGTAAGTGGCTTCTCCCACAGGGTCTTATTTGGTAAGGCCAAAAGAGTTAAACAAAGAGTCAAATTAAAGGAAGATGTTTCCGCATTAAATACGGGTTATGGAGGACATAAGCAGTGTTGCCGTTTTTTGGTAGGTTTTTTTATCTTGGTAGGTTGGTAGGCTGACCTCAACTTTTGATAGGTTTTTCTAACATATTAGTACCTTATAAGTTAATTACTGAAAAAATAGCCAGAGATAATTCTGAACATCTAAAAAGGTGCTAAGTTCGGCCGGGCCGAGTGTTGGAAGCCCACCAATATGTATTCTGCTAAAAATTTACACAAACTGAATTAAGCTGACCGGCTTAATTTTACTTTAAGTACCAAATTTGTGCCAAACCAGACCAAAATTGTGGGTTATAAGAGCAGTAGAAGGCTAATCGGGAGATGGGATTATATGGGAGCTATATCACGGACGTTGGTTGTTGGTTATAACAAAACACTATGTGGAAAGTTTTAGCCAAATCCGCCAACTATTGCGGCTTCTATGTGGTAAAGAACTCACATCGGGCGATCTCTTTGGGAGTTATATTAGGTTAAACACTGATTTCAAAAGAGCACCATGCACAAAATCTCAGCCAAATCGCATAAAACTAGAGATTTCTTCTTCTTAAGACCTAAAATCGGGAGATCGGTTTATATAGGAGCACCAATTCAGAATATACTTATCACGATTGTTGTAAATCATTTAAGTCCAATCGGATAACAATTGCGGTATCTAGAGGCTCAAGGTGTCACATCGGGAGACCGCTTTATATGGGGGGTATATCAGGTTATGGGGACGCCCTAGAAACGCATGGATCCGCTGTAAAAAAAGAGAGTTGGAAGCAATCCATATAGCATGAAGTGAAGCCACGGCTTTGGCCAACAATAGAGCTAGAAGCAGAGAGCTTGTTCATGCCCTATGTTCACACTGAACATGTTACTATAGGTCATATCGAAGGACCAATATGTAAGGGAGCTACATCCCAATCTGATTCGATATGGCCCATTGATGCGAGGGGCCAAATACTGTTATAAGGGGTCTCACTTCATCAAATTTCAGGAAATTGAGCATAAGCTTTGTTATTAACTGTAACTGCCCTTCGGGAAATGTATAGTCGATTGCCCCAAATATACCGGTCCTAAACTGGAGAATTAGTTACCTGTCAATGGACATATCCTACAGGGAACGAAATGTTTCAATTGTCATAACTTGTGGTTCTTAAATATTTTTTAAAAAGTCTCGAAATTATTGTTAAAAATTGTTTATCAGTTAAATATATTTAGGTTAGGCTAGGTTAGCTTAGGTCGAAAAGAGGGTGCAGATATTAATCCGCCCCATGCCACTATGGACATACACCTAAGCCAGTAATTGGCTTGTTGTGCGCTCTAAAAACTAAAAAGTAAACTCTAAAAAGAAAATTTTAAGTTAGGAATTCCGTGCTGCTTACAAAATCCTTAATTGTTTTCAATACCACTCATCTAAGTTGGTTCATGTATGGTATTGTGCCCCCACCTGAATGCAGGTATTTGTTGGACGCGAAATCCGGGCAATGACAAAAGAAATGCTCCAACGTCTCACCATCTTCCCCGCATGTCCTACACATGCTATCGCTTGCCGCACCGATTTTACATAAATGAGCTCGTAGTCCTATGTGTCCCGTTATGATACCAATAGCTATACTGACATCCTTCTTGCTTCCTTTCAGTAATAGCCTCGTCTTCTTACGATCTGCATCCCCCCATAGAATTTTCGCCGTCCTACCGACCGTTTCACTGTTCCACAATGTTGCATGCGCATTTGTCGCCCACTTCCTTCGCTCGGACTGAGTCGACCCGAAAGGCTTCGGGTTTACCAAGTTTATTGACGGCAGTCCTCTGGCCTCCACCGCCAAATCGTCTGCCCTTTTACTTCCCCCTACTCCGTTATGGCACGGCCCCAAAGGATGCGGATTTTGCCATCCTCAGAGAAGCCGGAGGACACCGTAGCGCAGAGGTTAGCATGTCCGCCTATGACGCTGAAAGCTGGGTTCAAATCCTGGCGAGACCATCATAAAATTTTCAGCGGTGGTTATCCCCCTATTAATGCTGGCCACATTCTTGAGGAACTATGCCATGTAAAACCTTCTCCTCAAAATAGGTGCTGCACTGCGGCACGCCCTCCGGACTCGGCTATAAAAAGGAGGTCCCTTATCATTGAGCTTAAACTTGAGTCGGACGTGCAGTCCGTGCAGTCATTGATATGTGAGAAGTTTGCCCCTGTTCCTTAATGGAATGTTCATGGGCAAATTTGCGTTTGCATTTGCAGAGAAGGTGTTAATCTCCTTCCTACACGGCAAGACTGTTCGTGACCTTACCGTCCTGGTTGTTATTGCCCTTATGGCAATTTTTCTGTCCGTAAAGATGTTCACACTCGACATTCTCGCGTTAGCACCACACCACTTCACGCATTCCGTGATTGCCCGGATCTCCATATTATGGTCAGGCTGTCCAAAACAGATCTCAGTCCCTGGGTTCTCAATGTAGACCTCCTGGTCAACTTTGTCCTCTAGCTTTGATCCATCCGTGTAACATGATCTTCCAGATGGCAATACTAGGGTTCCGTCAATCCAAGACTGTGCCGATGGCAGCAGTGCTTCGCACTCGACTTCAAGTTTCATCTCAGGTATCCGATCGGAAACCTCTTCCCTTTCATCCAGGTTTCCTATCGTCGCCTCGATTATACCGCGATGGTATGAAGTGCTCCCATCCTCAAACCATTATCCCATCGCCTTAAGTCTTATAGCCGCTGTGGCGGCTCCCACTTAATCTGTATGTCAATCGGATCGGTCGGATATCTAGAATAGTCTCCAGTGACCTAGTGGACCTGGTCCTCATCGCTCCACCTATGCCAAAACAACATGTTCTCTGAACCTGTTGTATGGTCCTTATGTTGCACTTTTTCTCAATAGCAGTCCACCAAACTACTGAGGCGTAAGTAAGTATTGGTCTAATCATGCTCCTGTAGACAGTGGACTATCCTCGAATTCAAGCCCCATTTCGTGTCTACGGCCCGTCCACATAGTACCCAACATCTGTGAGCCTTCTCAGTACGCTCCTGAATGCGACACTTCCAATTCAGTTTCCTAGTAAGTATTGGTCTAATGACGCTCCTGTAGAGCCAGTGGACTATCCTCGGATTCAGGCCCCATTTCGAGTCTACGGCCCGTCTACATAGTGTCCAACATCTGTGAGCCTTCTCAGTACGCTCCTGAAAGTCAGTTTCCAATTCAGTTTCCTGTCCAAGATCACTCTCAAGTATTTGACCTTGTCAGATATCGAAATCGTTTTATTGAGGAAACGTGGTGCGTCAAATTGGCCCACCTTCTTCTTCCTCGTGAACAGGCATATTTCAGTCTTCTCTGGATTAACTTTGAGACCTCAGGGTCTAGCTCAGTCATATGATATATGCAAAATCCTTTCGGCCCTTAAATATATTTGTTAAGTAGTGTTATATCCCTTAAAAATATGTGCAAAGAATACTTATGACGATCTATGTACACTTTGTAGGATTGAAAATTTATAATTTGATGGGACGGCGAAATGACCAACTCTTTGCTGGTGGGTATAAAAACAAATACCGCATACTTGGCGTGTAAAACATTTGGCAGGTTTTAATCGTGTTTGGTAGGATTTTTCTTAAATTTTGGTAGGAAATTATTTTATTGAGTGGCAACACTGGTCATAAGTACACCTTCGTTACTAAATTTCAGATGATCGAATAAAATTTATAAGTTTTATACACACTAAAAATTAATGATTTTTTCTTTGATTGAAGGATTTTGGTCATGATTTGGAGTTAAAAAGTAGCAAACTATAAAAAAATAGCAATGCTGCATTTCGTTATATATTTACGGACACAACATTTCACTTCGAATGACGCTAGCTGACTGAATCTTCAATCTACATGACTCCCAGTATATTCTTTTTTAAGAATCTTACTTTTAAACTAAGCATATTTACTTCTCCAACGCAAATATTGGAAAACGCTTCTATTTGCAAAGCTTTTCTGTTTTTTACCTAAGGTATAACAATGTTCTCATAAAAAAATGAATTTCCACACCTTCAACGGTATTTTGAATTGAAGTTAAGGATATGTTTAACTAACATTTAAGACAACAAATTCTTAATGCCAAGTAAAAACATTTTTGATTGAAGAAAATGTTTTCATAAAAAGTTGTAAGATTTACCATCTTCAAATTAAGTGCTTAATTTTTCCCAGTGATTCTAAGTTTCTATTTATTCCGTTATAAGTAACAGTGTTATAGGTCATAAAAGTCTTTCAATCACCAATTTGAGGCTTGTTTATGATCAAGAAATCACTTTTTTTATGCGGAAATAGTTCCTGTTAAACTAAATTGTTGTTACTGAATTTCTAGAAGGCCCCTTATCTTCAACTAAAGACCTCTTTGCATGCTCTCTAACACCACAATATGTTACATATACCTGCAGTTTAAGTTCATTTTCATGCAACACTCATATGAATAGATTAGACTTTCATATCAGTCAACTCCTTGGGCCATTCCTTCCCAGTGGATGGATGTTAGAAATTCCTATGTTTGCCTGTTACAAAACCAAAAGAAAAGCCTGCTAAGGTTCTTTTGGGAAAATTGCATTCTTTGCATGCGGTAATTAAAAGTGGCTCATTAAGTCAGGTATCATCACAACAAGATAATGCATATTGAATTCTTCGAATCATTTGCAACAATTTGACTTGTATAGAAATTAAACGCTTACAAGCCAGGTGATGGTAAGAATCGAATATTCAAATGGGGTTTGGAGTTCATTCAAAGGAAATTTGAAGTCATATATTAAACAGAGGCATTATTATTGTCAAGAATATGGTTTACTAATAACAAAGGACACTACAACCTACTCCCAAGAAGATCATTTACTCAAGATTTGGCTAGTATAGGCAAAAATCCTAAAATTGGAACATTAGGCAGTGCAGGGACGGTAGATTCAATACAGCCTAACGAACAGGGACCCGATGATGGAACCATTACCTAATATTGGAATATCGGGCAGTGCAGGGACGGTAGATTCAATACAGCCTAACGAACAGGGACCCGATGATCGAACCTACTACCGACTTTCTCAAGATTCGAAAGACTAGGGTAAGCAAAGATCCTAAGATGTAAAGTTCGGCAGTGCAGTGACAGGAAACTCAATACAGCCTAAAGAACAGGGGTCAGACGATGAGACCATCACTCACTCTCAAGATGCCCATCTACTGGAGGACCAATGATTGAGGTCATCCAGACAAACTTCCACCGCAGCAAGACAGCAACTCACGCTCTGATGGAGAAAATCAGCTAGGGCATGATATTGCCTTTATTCAGGAGCCATGGACGACCCGGAACAAAGTTTCTCGACTAAACCATACCAACTAACAATTATTCTATGCTAACACTGGTACTCGGCCGAGGATCTGCGTTATTTGTCATAAAGATTTGAGTTATGTATTTTCCCTAGAGTTGTCAACGTCGGATGCTACAGGGATAAGACAGTTAGACAGCGGAACATACCTGGCATCACTTTATCTGCCTTTCGACTCTCCGACATCGCCACCTACGTCGGAGCTGCAACGGTTGTTGATGAAAGCAAAACAGACAAATTTAGTGGGGTAGTACCAACATCATTGAGCTGTGCCAAGCAATACCAGAGTTCTTGAATACAAACAACCTAATAACGCTAGCACCGCTACCTTTGTTAATAGGATTAGGGAAGAGGTTTTAGATGTGACAATATGTTCCAAAAATCGAATCGAAGAGCTTCAGGATTGGAGGATTTCCATGGAGCATTCCTTCTCAGACCATCACTACATTAGGTTTAGAAACGCACGGCCAACGCCGAATCCAATAAGCTTCCGTAATAAGTTGAAAATCAACTGGCCCAAATTTGGAAGACTACTCAGAAGAAGACTTGGGTAAGATAATTTAGATTGTCCAAGCATAGAAGACATTGACGACAATGTCAACAGGATTACGACTGCAATAGTGGAGTCTTTCGAAGATAGTTGTCCTCTTCGAGAAAGGAAATCAGCCCAAGAAAAACTCTGGATGACCGGGGAGATTCGCATCACAGGGAAAAAGGTCCGCAGATTTTTAAACGGAGCACGTCGTTAAAAAAATCGGAAGTATATTGGGATGTGTATTACATACGGCTCAATGAATACAATAAGATTACAAGAGCAGCAAAACGTGCCTCCTGGAAGCTTTTCTGCGAACAGGTTGAAAGCGTTAATGACGCCGCCAAGATGAAAAAAATTCTCCCCAACAAACCCATGTCCAAACTGAAACCTTAATAGACATGGGAGTGACAGCAGAAACAACCGAGGACATGTTGAGGCTTTTGATGAAAACACATTTTCACAGAATACAACGGGACTCACGGAGACATCGGAAACTTGGAATAATGACGTTGACCGAAGGTTTATCATAACGGAATTTATGGTCAAGGAAGCCTTGAGGATCTTCAAACCACTTAAATCACCCGGACCTGATGGAATATTTTCGGCGTTAATATAAAAGGAGGTCGACTATCTGGCGCCTCATCTGGCAACTATTTTCACAGAGTGCCTAGGACTAGCATATACTCCAAAAGCTTGGCAGGAGAGAAGGGTGGTGTTTATACCCAATTAAGCCTATAAGCCTTTCTACTCAAAACCATGGAACGCATTGAGGATACCACGATAAAGAGTAGGAAATCCAGCGAACTGGTCAAATACAAACAGCATGCGTATGAAAAGTAAAGGTCGATGGAGACTGCCCTGCACGAGGTTGTGCATAAAACAGAAGAATCCTTCGATGCCAAGACGTACACAATGGCGGTTTGCATTGACATCGAGGGGTCGTTTAACAATGTGCGGACCGACACATTGATCCAATCTTTAGATCAGTACCGGGTGGACCCGGTCCTCAGAGACTGGATAAGCCATATGCTAAGGAACAGGTGGATAAATTGCGGGACACATGGCATAAATATAAGGAGAAAGGGCACGCCACGGGGGCCATTTTATCGCCACTCCTTTGGGTGACCATCATAAATAACCTATTATGGATGCTGACTGAGGAGGAATTGTAACCCGTATGCTATGCAGACGATGTTATAATACCTCTCAAGGGTAGGGATCTGAACGAGCTTATATATCGCATATGACTGGGCCAGATCCAGGGGTCTGTTAACCCAGAGAAGACTGAAATATGCCTGTTCACGAGGAGGACGAAGGTGGGCCAATTGGACGCACCACGTTTCCTCAATAAAACGATATCTGACAAGGTCAAATACTAAGGAGTGACCTTGGAAAGGAAACTTAATTGGAAGTGTCACATTTAGGAGCGTACTGAGAAGGCTCACATATGTTGGGTACTATGTAGACGGGCCGTAGACTCGAAATGGGGCCTAAATCCGAGGATAGTCCACTGGCTCTACAGAAGCGTGATTAGACCAATACATACTTACGCCTCAGTAGTTTGATGAACTGCTATGGAGAAAAAGTGCAACGGTAGGGCCAAACAACAAGTTCTAAGAACATGTTTTCTTGGCACTTGGCACTACTGTTACGTTGTGGTCGTGTTATCAAAGCGCTCCGTTCGTATACAAAATACAATATAAACATAACATACCATCACCATTAAAAGTAGTGCAAAAAATTCCTTACACTCCTGGGTAGTGCATCGATTATTATCTCTTCTCGGGAATTGTCGGGTGTGCACAGAAACGGCAAAACATTTTGCAAAAGAAAAACACACTTGGATGCAAAAGAAATTCACCACTAGTGAAAAAACTCAAAATTACGATTAAAAAACAAACTATATCTGTCCCTTGTGATAAGAAATAAAACAACAGCAGCTGTTCTTGTTTCTCAGTCTGACAGTCAAATGGTGTTGCCAGACTTAGTTCAAACAACTGTGGTGGTGTTCATGACTTTAAAGAAAATATACATATAGTCACCCTGTTATTAACGGTCACTGTATTTAAAATTTAAAATGAGCTTTAATAACCCGCCTCCTGGCGGAGGAACGCCTTTACGAGGTAATAGAATACAGATTATTCAGAATGAAAACACTATGTTAAAGCAGCAAATTCATGAAATGCAGCATTCTATTGATAACATTCTTGCTGAACTACAACATTTGAAGCACGAAAACATTGCCCTTAAAGAACAATTGCATTCCAATAACGATTTTCAACATGAAAGATATAGTGATAGCGCTTCCATGGTTGATGAAAACATCGTAAACTATGATCAAAACTCCGAAGAGGAACAAAACGTGAATGTAAATGCTCATCAATATGTAACAGATGAAGAGGAACTAGAAAGGGAAACTAATTGGATCGTCCAGAGGTCAAAAAAGAACAGATCAACTGCTAACAAAGTCAACCAAGACCAAGGTAATAAACAATACAACCCACCTAAAACTAATAGTGAAAACAACAATATAAATAAACAAAACGCAGTGAAACAAGGATGGGTTGATAAACCTCCTCCAATTAATGTTGTAGGAGTAACTAGCTATGAAGGAATAAAAAACATTCTAAAATCTGCAAATGTCCAAAATGTTACTATTACTTCTTTGAACAATAATGTGTGGAAAATTAACACTTCTGACCCAACAGGGTACAGAAACTTATCAGCAACATTAAATTCAATGAAATTCGAATGGTACACATATGAAAATAAAACAGAGAGGCCAAACAAAGTAATTATAAGAGGCCTCCACCATACATGCACTAAAGAAGACATCATAGAAGATCTTCAAAACAAAGGCTTCAATCCCCTTGATGCAGTTAACATTTTAAAGAAAGAGAGAAAAGAAGAAAGCAACTCTTATACATACAGAAAACTGCCTATATTTCGAGTCACTTTCCACAGAGATGATAACATGGAAAATATCTTTAAAATTACTAGCATTCTCAACTTAAGAGTTAAAGTAGAAGCGGTACGTGCACAAACGAGATTAATTCCGCAGTGCAAAAGGTGCCAGGGATTCAATCATACTAAACGATATTGCCAAAAGGAGGCGAGATGTGTTAAATGTGCTGGTAAACACGACACAGAAAACTGTGAAAAGCCTAAAACAATAGTTCCAAAATGTATTAACTGTAAAGGTAACCACCCAGCCAGCTATAGAGGTTGCGAAGTGGCAAAGGAACTGCAAAAAATGAGAAATAAAAATAGACTCATGAAAGAGGGAACAAGAAAAATTCAGGATAACGAAGAACCACTGGGAACACGTACAAGAGACCACCAATTGCTACAACCTCAATATCAAAACCAAACCTTCCAAAGACTCCAACAAGCACGTGTCCAACAACCATTTCAAGGAATGAACCGGCAAAACATGCAACCAAAAACTTTTGCAGAGGCTTTGAGCCCAAACAACGCACAAAATGCAACAGATAATTCATTGATCTTAAACGAAATCCTAAAAAATATGCAAAAAATTAATCGCCGTTTGGATGATCAAGCGGTATTAAATGAAAAATTAATAGATAAAATAAACGCTATCATAATAAACGCGCAAAATATAGTCCCACAATAATGGCTACTCTGCGAATAACAACATGGAACTGTAATGGCTTAGTGAGCCGCATTAATGAAATAGAATATTTTCTCAACGACCACAAAATTGATATATTATTAATCTCAGAAAGCCATCTGACTAGACATACACATGTCAGTGTCAAAGGGTACATGATTTATAATGCAGTTCATCCTTCCCAAAGACCGAGAGGAGGAGCCTCAATAATAATCAAAAATAATATTGAACACCAAGAAGAAGAGAAAATAGAGAATGAAATGTTTCAAATTGCATGTGTATCAGTGAGCTTAAAAAATAATAAGACCTTTAAAATATGTGCTATCTATTCACCTCCAAGGCATAACATTAAAAGCGAACACTACATTGAAGTTTTAAAAGGTTTTCAAAATCACTTTATATTAGGAGGAGATTTCAATGCTAAAAACAAACTCTGGGGTTCTAGATTAACTACACCCAAAGGACACCAACTTCACAAAGCATGCAGAGCTCTAAAATGTGAGATATATTCAGGAAACGAGCCTACGTATTGGCCATCGAATGAGCAACGTATTCCAGATTTAATTGATTTTTTTGTTACTAAAAATATACCTAAAAACTTTATTTACATTGAGAACACAGCTGCATTATCATCATCGGATCATTCTGCAGTGATAATGACCGTCAGTGATAATTTTATCGAAAAAGAAACTCCAAGTTTTCTCTCGAATAATCGTACTAACTGGCAATTTTTCAAATATATATTGTCTGAGAAAATTGAACTAAAGATTCCCCTTAGAACCAAAGATCAAATTGATGAAGAGTTGACAAGCTTCATCAACGCAATACAAACGTCTGCATGGGAAAGTACTCCTACTACAAGTCATACCAACACTACTGGCACATATCCGAAGGAAATTAGAGACCTTTTATCGAAGAAAAGAAAAGCTAGGAAGAAATGGCAAAGAGAAAGAACAATCGAAAATAAAAGAACATTGAACAGGCTTGTTAATGAACTCAAACGCATCACACAGGAGTCAAAAAATAAGGCTATGTCTAGATACTTAGGAAACCTAACAGCAACCAAAGAAACCAACTACAATCTATGGAAGGCCACGCGGCAATTAAATCAAGCTTCCCCAACCATTCCACCACTTAAAAATGTAGATGGATCATGGGTAAAAAAAGCCGAAGAAAAAGTAGATTTGTTTGCAAATTATTTTAGCAACATATTTAAACCACTTGAATGTAGGTCTGACAATGAAGAAACTTATAAATTAGAAAAATGTGACAACCAAGTCATTAAACCAGCTACAATTAAAGAGCTAGAAAATCTCATCGCCAAAGATCTGAGCGCTAAGAAATCTCCAGGTTATGACTTAATAACAACCAAAATACTTAAAAAGCTTCCACATATAGCTGTTAAAAAGCTTTTATTTATAATAAATGCATGTTTTCGTCTGCGACATGTTCCATTAGAATGGAAAGTTGCAGAAGTTATCGTAATCAAGAAATCTGGAAAACCTGATCATGAAATAACATCATACCGTCCGATATCGCTACTACCGGTTATGTCAAAGATATTTGAAAAGTTGCTATTAAAAAGATTGCGTCCCTTATTAACAAGTAGGCTTCTCATACCTGACCATCAGTTTGGATTCCGAAATAATCATTCAACTATACAACAAGTTCACCGAATAGTTGATATAGCCGAAAGAGCCATTGAAAATAAACTCGTCTGCTCTGCCGTGTTTTTAGACGTGGGACAAGCATTTGACAAAGTTTGGCACCAAGGGCTCTTAACCAAACTTCATAACGATCTCCCAACGGAATTTTATGAAATCTTGGAATCATACTTAACCAACAGACACTTTCGAGTAAAAATAGAAAATAATTATTCAAAACTGAAACCAATAAAGGCTGGAGTACCTCAGGGGAGTGTCCTAGGCCCTGTTTTATACCTTCTTTACACCAGAGATATACCAAACCCGCCTGATGCAACAATTGCAACATTTGCCGATGACACTGCAATTCTTACGACTGCCAATAGTGAAATTGAAGCTACAAATAAACTTCAAGCAGCTCTGTCGGACATTTTACTTTGGATAAACAAATGGAGGATGAATCTAAATGAAAACAAGTCAATCCACATACTTTTCACAAACAAAGAACTTCGTTATTTACCGTTATATCTAAATGGTAAAGTAATACCATTCGCAAACACAGCAAAATATTTGGGAATGACCCTAGACACTAAAATTAAATGGAAAGAGCACGTGAAGAAAAAAAATAAGGAAATAAAAATAAAATTCTCAGAGCTGTACTGGATGCTAGTGGACAATAGAATATCGATTCAAAACAAACTTCTTTTGTATAATCAAATGATTAAACCAATATGGACCTACGGAATACAACTTTGGGGTTGCGCTGCCAAGAATGAAGTAGAAAAGATTCAAAAAACCCAAAATTTAATCCTTCGTACCATTGCTAATGCACCTTGGTACATACGAAACACCGATCTGCACAGAGACTTGGGAGTGAGGTCAATATCAGAGGAAATATCCATTCACGCCCTGAAACATGCGAACAAGTTACATAGTCACGTTAACTCTGACTTAAATAATATTGTTCGAAACTATCCAGCCACCAGAAGACTTCAAAGAACTATACCAATGGATCTAGTCCCTTAAGAGGCCCTAAATCCCATGAACTAGGATGTAGTTACTGAACTATTTCCACAAAATGAATTCGAACTAGGCTAAATTCTCTAGTTTGTATTATTTATCTATACGCTATCTTAAAATTACTAGATGAGTGTAACTCAGTTGTAATGAAAATAAATAAAAAAAAAAAAAAAAAAAAAAAAAAATGTTTTCTTGGCATAGGCGGAGCGATGGGGACCACGCCCACTAGGGCACTGGAGGCTATTTTAGATATCCGACCCATTGACATACAGATTAAATGTGAGGTAGCCACTGCGGCTATGAGACTAAGGCGATGGGAGAATGGATTGAGGATGGGAGCAGCTCATACCATCGCGGTATAATCGAGGCGACGATAGGAAACCTGGATGAAAGGGAAGAGGTTTCCGATCGGATACCAGAGATGAACCTTGAAGTCGAGTGCGAGGCACTGCTGCCAGCGGCACAGTCTTGGATTGACGGAACTCTAGTATTGCCATCTGAAAGATCATGTTACACGGATGGATAAATGTTAGGGGACAGAGTGGGCCTGGGAGTCTACATTGAGAACCCAGAGACTGAGATATGTTTCAGACTGTCTTACCATAATACGGTCCTGCAGGCAGAGATCCGGGCGATCACGAAATGCGTGAGGTGGTGTGGTACTAACGCATGTGTGTGTGTACTAACTTCGAGTGTGAACATCTTTACGGACAGTAAAATGGCAATAAGGGCAATTACAACCAGGAGGATAAGGTCACCAACAATCTTGGAGTGTAAGAAGGGGATTAACGCCTTCTCTGAGGATGGCGCAATCAGCGTCGTTTATGTGCCGGGCCATAACGGAGTGGGGGGAAAGAAATGGCAGACAATTTGACAGTGATGGCCAAGAACTGCCTTCGATAACCCGAAGCCTTTCTGGTCGACGCAGTCCGATTTAAGCGCGTGGGCGACAAACAAGCGGAACAGTCGGTAGGACGGTTATTACGAGGCTATTGCCAAGAGGAAGTAGCCGATCTGTATATCTCATCTGGTCTTAAATAGTTAAACAGGTAAGCCATCGGCTTCTGCTGCCTTATGGTTTTCAGACAGGTAACTGTAAACAGCATACATTCAGGACCTGTGGTAACCGCTGGCTCTGCGGTCACTCCATCATGGCAAAAAATTCTTTCATATCTTAGTCACATAATTTTTTTTACGATATCAGTTTTCCCTCTTTTTCTCTTCGGCATCCATCTTTGTTTTTGGAAAATTTTCGTACCGGGGCCATACTAGCGTCTACGTTTGCATGTCCGTCTGATTTTCTGATGATCCTTTCGCAAGTTCCCATCTT
This sequence comes from Stomoxys calcitrans, assembly GCF_963082655.1. Classification (NCBI taxonomy): domain Eukaryota; kingdom Metazoa; phylum Arthropoda; class Insecta; order Diptera; family Muscidae; genus Stomoxys; species Stomoxys calcitrans. The sequence continues at coordinate 89,213,661 of NC_081553.1, forward strand.
TATATCTCCTAGCACTATTTTAGTGTCATACCTTTTTCTAATGTAGGGGGTGTTACAATCACTAGTAACCACAAAATCTTTTTCTACTTTTTTTCAAATATTTTCCTCAACTATTGCAAAAAACAAAAAAGTTTTGTTGAAGTAATTGAATACTGTGGTGAATTTGTAATTTTCGCAACGTACTCAACGTATATCAAGTGTTGAAAGCAATACAAAAATTTGCTTATAAAAATGCACAATGGCTGATGTTTTGCTTGTAGCATAGTGCGCGGTAAATTTCAGTGACTATAAGCCAGAGTTTATGTGGGCGTGAATTTAGGTGTGAGCAACACCACCATCCTGCTACACACAAAGTGTGTTTGGGCGTGTTTTCGTATAATTGAAATTGTTTTAATTGAATTTTCTCAGTTATGGCCAAAGGCAATTTTCAGGCAAACAATAGAATTGGAAAATTGTTTAACGTAAAATTTTTCGAAATTTTTCTACTAATGAAAATGTTTACAAATTAATTTTTATTAAAAATACAAAACTGTTGTGTTATGCGATTTGTAGTAAAACATAATAGAGTTAGAATGCATAGTCTGTTCTTGTTTAAATGGAGGAAAACATTCAGTCTACATCCAAACTATTACCGGCAAAATGATATTTAAATGGCAATCACTGACGTTTGTTAGAATAAAAAATATGTTAAATTTTGGCAAAAGTGATCATTTTAAATATAAAGAAGCAAATTTCAGGCCAATATGTATGTAATAGTCATTATTTATCTTGTGATTTTAAACACAATATTTCTTCCATCGAAATAAGCATAATTTTGAACAAGGCTCTCTAGTAGACAAAAGTATCAAATGGAGAAAGTGCTCTATATAGCACATATAGGGAAATAAGGGCTGCACGATGTGCAGCAGTTTAGTCACCGCTCTACATCTATCATACTCTTATTAACACGTAAACAATATTGGTGTGTAATAGTAGATTGATTGGGGTTGTATCCTCACATCTAAGCTCGGATATGATGACAACAATGTGCAAATTGCAAATTTGCCCATGATCTCTCTTTGCCTTTGTGGCTAGGTAAGATGGTAAAGGATCAGTCAACCTAAAGCTTTAAGTTGCACTAATAGTAGTGGTCTTTTTACTGAAGTGTCAATTGTATTCTTTAGTTTCGGCAGTAAGCATCGCCACCTGCCCCTACAAGTTCCATCGGTTTCAATTAAATAGTAACGTTGTCAGCAAGATGTTATATAGCCGTCCATTACCTTTAAAATTGACTTATCTCACCCTATCTCTGCTTGTTTAAGTATAAAATAGAAGATCTCCTAGTCAAGGATAACTATCGACGCAACCACAGACCTTTCATAGTATCATCTAGGTGTAGAAGAAGGTTGACCAAAAGTTTTTAATCAAAGCCTTTATCAATTTTTTTTTCTTTTTTATCTTGAAACTTAAAAACTTTGCAACTCTAAACTCACCGAAAGTATAGGTTTTCAGTTCAGAACAAAGTGGGATTAAAATGAAAAGTATTTGGGTGAACTTTATAAAGGGGAGCTTCCCCCACACTGAACACTGAAGTCGACACATAGACCGATCGGGACAATATGGGTGCCAAATGAAATGTATTTGATGATAGAGTATGAATCTACATGCAAAAATTAGATAAAACATTTCAAGTGGAAGCGTTGTGTCCCAAAACATCCTGGAAGGTCACTAAGATCAATAAGAATATCAAGTTCTCAACTTGAATCGTTATTGAGGACAGAATACTTGCACTTGACTGAATACTTCCACTTGTAGTTGTCGTTGTACTGAAGTTTCGATTGTCTTGCTTGATTTTCAATTGGAGAGTCGTTAGATACCGCAACCAGCTGTCTCGACTGATCTCTCCGACTCCGACTGATCAGAAACAGGTGTATCTACATATTTAGGTGATGATAGAAGTCCAACCTCTTAATGGCCCCATCGGCTTCCTGAAAGGACAGTAAGATTGTAATTGGAAGCACAAAACTGGTACAAGTGAAGTTACAGTTGTCTTGCTTGATTTTCAATTGCCAAGTGGTCAGATAGAGCCCACATGATGTGGTTCATATTTGATTCAGGTCCCGGGAACACTTATGCAAGTCAAAGTTTCAGCGAAATCGGGCAACAAATACGCTTTTTATGGGAAGATCGTTCTATATGGCAGTCATATCTAAATACAGTCTGATCTGGACCATATGACGGTCGGATGACGGGAGGCTTAAAACAAGTCACTGTGGCAGGTTTTATGGGCTCAAGATCCTAAATCGGCAGATCGGTCTATATGGAAGCTATATGTGAATATAATCCGATTGAAACCATATTTGAGTCGAAGGTTTGAAGCAACTCACTGTTTCAAATTTTGGCGAAATCGCATAATAATTCGGGCTTTTTGGGCTTAATACCCTCAATCGGCCTATCTGTCAGCTATATTCAAATATAATGCGATCTAAACCATATTTGAGTCGGATGTAGGGAGGCTTAAAACAACTCACTGTTTAAATTTTCAGCGAAATCGAGTTATATATGCAGCTTTTATGGACAAAAGGCCCTTTATCTCCAGACCGCTCTATATGGCAGCTATATCTGAATATAGACCGATCTGAACCATATTTGAGTCGTATATCGGCAGGTGTCAACTCACTATTTTAAATTATGACAGCTATAACTTAATATAGTACGATTTGGCCCATTCAAGAACTTCATCTGTGTATAGAGGGAAGACGAGTCTGTGCAAAATTTCAACTCAATACCTCAATTTTTAAAGACTGTAGCGTGATTACAGCATACGCACTCACGGACGGACAGACACACGGGCATCGTTAAAACGTCTTAGAATTTTACGGTGATCAGAAATATATATATATTTTTTTTTCTATCAACCAATACGCAGGGGATGTCCCCTATGAATGCAGTGCATTGCGTTGGCGAAAGGAAATTAGGAATTGGAGAGGGGGGGGAGGGGGGAAATGATATAGTGTTTATTGACATTTGTCTTCAATCTCTGGATGTCAAAGTGGGTGAACATTAGCCGGAAGTCGATTCCACATATGAACGGTAAGGGCGAAAAAATATTTTTCTCTATAATGCATTGTGCGGTCCGCTGGCCAATCAATAACAAATGGGTGTGATTTCCTGGAAGGTATAGTATCCCTGACAAACATCCTTACATCAGGAATAAGAAGACGAATATCAGACGAACACACCATGAAAGTACCGATAGAACCGCGCAAAACAACCCACATTGCAACAACATTGCGATGGCATTGATTATTCATGCCCAAAACCAAGAGCTTCCGATTGCTCAAGATTTACACCGTTGATAGACAAAGATGATCGTAATGGGTCAGCGAACCGTTTTTGTGTGACAACAAGCATGAATCGAGTAGATTAAAATCTACTCGATTCATTCAACCCCTCACAGAAATGGACAGCAAATCCTGGCAGAGTTTATCGTCCATAACCCGCCTCTTGTCCTAAATCTCTCGAAGACTCGGCATATGGTCGAATGAGTACGAATGACAGAGATTACTGTCATCCACAAATGAGTAGATCGGATGCGATGTCTGACTCAACAGGTCGTTGATGAAAATAAGAAAAAACAAGTAAAAGCGTGCTAAGTTCGGCCGGGCCGAATCTTATATACCCTCCACCATGGATCGCATTTGTCGAGTTCTTTGCGCTGTATCTCTTTTTAAGCAAATAAAGAATATTAAATAAGAACTGTTATTCTATTGGAGCTATATCAAGTTATAGTCCGATTCGGACCATAAATTAATTGAATGCTAAACATTGTAGAAGTTATTGTGGAATATTTCATTCCATTCGGATTAGAATTGCTCCTTGTAGGGGCTCAATATGCAAAATCGGGAGATCGGTTTTTATAGGAGCAGTATTAAGCTATTGATCGATTCAGAGCATATTAGACACGTATGTTGAAGGTCATGAGAGAAGTAGTTGTACAAAATTTCTGCCAAATCGGATAAGAATTTCGCCCTCTACAGGCTCAAGAAATCAATACCCAAGATCGGTTTATATGGCAGCTATATCAAAACATGGACCGATTTCAACCGTACTTAGCACGGTTGTTAGAAGTGACTCAAAAACACCTACGTGCAAAATTTCAGTCAAATCGGAGAAGAAATGCACCGTCTAGAGGATCAAGAAGTCAAGACCATTGATCGGTTTTATGGCAGCTATATCAAGACATGGACCGATGTGGTCCATTTACAATCCCAACCGACCTACACCAATAAAAAGTATTTGTGCAAAATTTCAAACGCCTAGCTTTACTCCTTCCATGAAAGTACCGATAGAACCGCGCAAAACAACCCACATTGCAACAACATTGCGATGGCGTTGATTGTTCATGCCCAGAACCAAGAGCTTCCGATTGCTCAAGATTTACACCGTTGATAGACAAAGATGATCGTAATGGGTCAGCGAATCGTTTTTGTGTGACAACAAGCATGAATCGAGTAGATTAAAATCTAGTCGATTCATTCAACCCCACACAGAAATGGACAGCAAATCCTGGCAGAGTTTATCATCCGTAACCCGCCTCTTGCCCTAAATCTCTCGAAGACTCGGCATATGGTCAAATGAATACAAATGACAGAGATTACTGTCATCCACAAATGAGTAGATCGGATGCGATGTCTGACTCAACAGGTCGTTGATGAAAATAAGAAAAAACAAGTAAAAGCGTGCTAAGTTCGGCCGGGCCGAATCTTAACTACCCTCCACCATGGATCGCATTTGTCGAGTTCTTTGCGCTGTATCTCTTTTTAAGCAAATAAAGAATATTAAATAAGAACTGTTATTCTATTGTTATTCTATATCAAGTTATAGTCCGATTCGGACCATAAATGAATTGAATGCTAAACATTGTAGAAGTTATTGTGGAATATTTCAGTCCATTCGGATTAGAATTGCTCCTTGTAGGGGCTCAAGAAGCAAAATCGGGAGATCGATTTATATGGGAGCTGTATTAAGCTTTTGATCGATTCAGACCATATTAGACACGTATGTTGAAGGTCATGAAAGAAGCCATTGTACAAAATTTCTGCCAAATCGGACAAGAAATGCACCGTCTAGAGGATCAAGGAGTCAAGACCCTTGATCGGTTTATATGGCAGCTGTATCAAGACATGGACCGATGTGGTCCATTTACAATCCCAACCGACCTACATTAATAAAAAGTATTTGTGCAAAATTTTTAACGTCTAGCTTTACTCCTTCAAAAGTTAGCGTGCTTTCGACCGACAGACGGACGGACGAACGGACATCAAGAATATACATACTTAATGGCGTCTTAGACGCATATTTCGAGGTGTTATAAGCAGAATGACGAAATTAATATACCCCTATCCTATGGTGGAGGGTATAAAAATCAGGAGATCGATTTATATAAAAGCAAAATCAATGCACAGATCAAAAAAACGAAAGTTAATAGAGTCAATTTATAAGTCATGGCCATTTTAAAGGATACATTCAGTGTCGGATTGATAGTTTTGTTTAGTTTTGCAAACAATTTAACTTTTGCGATAGTATCCATCGGAAAAATCTCTATCGATATTACGTCAATAAATTATATATCGATAGTATCGATAGTGCCATCGATATTTTGCCAGCTCTATTCTGGAAGCCGTAATGGTTACCTGATTTGACTGAAATTTGCACGTAGCGTTCTATTGCGACTATCAACAACCGTACTTAGTACCACCCCAAATCGGTCTATAACCTGTTATAAACCAATCTCCCGATTTGACATCTTGGGCCCCTGGAAATCGCAATTGTTATCCAATTTGGCTGACATTTTTGCACATAATGTTCTATTAAAACTTCCAACAACAGTGCCAAGTACGATCCAAATCGGTTTATAACCTGATACCGATTAGTCTCTATAGCACCAAGAAGCTTAAATTTTTGGCTAATTTAGCAGAAATGTTGAGCGTTTAGTACAATTTAAATTTTTAATAGAAACCATGGTGGTGGGTACCCCAGATTCGTTCCGGCCGAACATAGCACATTTCTACTTGTTCTACTTAATGTTTTGTATGTAAGGTGTCAAAATGTCTTTTATTAAACCATAACCACAAAAGCATTCCGTTTTTCTCTTCACCTACTAAATTGATTAAAAATATTTAGTCACATGACACATCATATTGTATTCGACACTTTAAGGCACTATGTGTATCTCATAGATCTTTAACTATAATAATAAAAATACCATTATCATAATTTAAATTTTTAATGGCGTTGTGCTATCGTATCGTTGCATATTTAATAAGCCAATGAAAACTGGTTTTGAATCTGACAACAAACAATCAAAAGTTATTGATGTCATATTGCCGATAAGTGTTACTCAATGTGGGGTAGGTCGTGGTCATTAGTAAAGCTGTATGTTAAGTGGTATTGCTAAAAGGGCGAAGAACAAAAGTTTTTTGGGAGGAGGAACATTTAATCAAGTATCAGTGTTAACAAGATGACTTTGTATTATCCAAACTTTATGAAATTTTAAGTTATGTATTGTAAACAAATTTAAACGAAAGAAAGAAGAAGAACGCATTGGGTGTTATCGATAGTGATTTTATTCTTTTTTTTTGTGAAAACAATACCGTATGGTGTAAAGCGGTTAAATCCATATGATACAGAATTGTATTCACAAAAAACGTGGTTAATTCACCATCATTGCCTACGGTAACAATTTTGGGTGTAATGTTTGGTGACAGTTCATAACAGCATTATAAATAAATGCTCATGTATTGGGTTGCCCAAAAAGTAATTGCGGATTTTTCATATAGTCGGCGTTGACAAATTTTTTCACAGCTTGTGACTCTGTAATTGCATTCTTTCTTCTGTCAGTTATCAGCTTTTACTTTTAGCTTGCTTTAGAAAAAAGTGTAAAAAAAGTATATTTGATTAAAGTTCATTCTAAGTTATATTAAAAATGCATTTACTTTCTTTTAAAAAATCCGCAATTACTTTCTGGGCAAACCAATAGTTAATAACCTCTGAAATCAACTCCCACTATCTATCACTGTTGATATAACCCTCATTCATAGACTTTTTGCCTTTGGTAAAAACCTAATCATTTTCCCAACATCCTTTCCTACTAAAGTCCATTAAGTAACTGTCATAACATTTCGGCAGTATTTCTTTGTAAAAAAAAAAAATTAAAAAAAAATCCAGAGAAATATTACAATTTGTGTGAAGTCATAAATTTTGTCGAAAACAAACTTTAGTTTCAAATGAATTATTTTCTCCTTCTGTCGTAGTGGAGTACCAAATAAGTTTCTTGATACTTAGTTTTATTTTTTACTATCTTCATTCATACTTAGCTGCAGTTGTGGACTGCAACAGAAGCAGCAGCTACAGTTGCTAGTCTTGGAAAACTTTTGGCCTTATTTCGGTTCGTTCATCAGATGCATCAATATTTGGATTTTGATGGGTGCAGAAAAAGAGAGTATTTACTGGCAAACTATTGCAACTGTCAGATGTCACAATATATTATGTCGATGAGGGATAGTAATATGGATCTTAAAGGATTTCGAAAGTGAAAAGTTGAAAAAAAGAAATATAGAAATATAGAAAAATTGTATTTAAAAAAATAACAATTTTTTTTCAATATTTAAAAGAAATTCAAAATCTTTAGTATGTTCGAATAAGTTCAAATCTTCCATACCTTCTTCTATGAATCGTATTTGTCATGTTTTTTTAAGATAAGTTCGAATCTCCTATACCTTCTTCTATAAATCACATTTGTCATGCTTTTTTTAATATTTCTTCTAGTTAAGAAGAGTATCATTGTAACAGATCATAGCAGTTGTATAAAGGCTTTGTTTTATTTCAATTCCTTTAAGATTTATGTCCAGCAGTTACTTCTTATATTCCTTTCTTAAGATTTTCTCACGATATAAGTATTGTACCCCTTTTAATGTCTGCATGCCTCTCATTTTCATTGGCAAAACTAAAAATAAAGTTTATGATACCAAATGGTATTTTTCGTAACAAATTGTTAAAAATTCTCTTTTAACAACTTTATTACGATTTTCGTTATTCTCTGCACTTTTATCCACACCATACATACCATGCAGCAACATTTCGTTTGCACACATTCTATAACCATCTTTCATTGGATTTTTACTTAGAAGAAGTGAAACAAGTAAAAGTGTGCAAAGTTCGGCCGGGCCGAATCTTGGGAACCCACCACCATGGATTCTGATAAAAACTTGTTCCGTATAGACTGAAAAACGGCTGAACGGATTACGTTGAAATTTTCGCAAATTGTGTAGGTTGGCCTGGAAGGAAACATAGGCTATATAATTTTTTGAAATCGGAAGGGGAGTGGACCCTACCCCTTACCTAAAAAGTACTACCCAAAAATAAATGTGTACCGATCAGGACAATATGGGACTCAAATTAAAGGTATTGAGGAGTAGACTACGAATTTCGTATTAAAAATTGGGTCCAAATAACTGGGGACCGCCCCAACCCCAAAACACCCTAAAGTAGGGGTATTGGACGATCATGACAATATGAGACTCAAATGAAAGGTATTCGGGAATTGATTATATAGTCAAGAAGAAAGAATAGGCTTTATAATTTGTTCATTCCGGAAGGGGGCGAACCCTCCCCCGTTAAACCAAAAACACCACCTAAAATCAAAAGTCGACCGATAAAGACAATTTGGATATCAAATGAAAGGTATTAAAGAGTAGAACACGAATAAGGTATTAAAAATTGGGTTCAAGGACCCAGGAAGTCTCCCTAACCCCAAAACTTCTAAAAGCAGACAAATTGAACGTCCATATCAATATGGGGCCCAAATGGAAGGTATTCGGGAGTAGAGTACGAATCTGGCATACAAAATCAGATCGAAGTGTAGGGGGTCACCCTACCGCCCAAAAACGCCCCGAATGGGCATATGACCCATCATGACTATATAAGACTCGGTTTGTTTGTTTGTTTCGCAGAATCAAAAACGGCTTAACCGATTTTCTTAAACATTTTTTTTTTTTTGGTGGAGGGAAACATAGGTTATATAATTTTTAGATATCGGATGGTGGCGGATCCTCCCCTTTCTCTTACCCCAAAAACGCCACCCAAATCCAAAAGTAGAATGATAGGCACCATACGGATATCATATGAAAGATATTGGAGACTAGAAAACGAATATCATATTAAATTTAAGGTCCAAGTACCCAGCGGGCCGCCCCAACCCCAAAACTTCTCTAAACAGATATATGTTCGACGTTCATGTCAATATGGGACTCAAATGAAAAGTATTCGGCAGTAGATTACAAATATGTCATAGAAAATTAGGTTTAAGTAATGGGAGGTCGCACCTCTCCCAAATATCCCCAAATGGGCATATCAGCCGACCATGTCAATATGGGATTCAAATAAAAGATATTTGAAAGAAGATTACGAATACGACATTGAAATTTGCCTTCAAGACTAAGTGGCGCTTTTCCTCCTAAAAATACGTCGAATAGATTAATTGCCCCATTATAGCAATATGGGACTCAAATAAAAGGTATTTGAGAGTAGAAAACCAATTTAATATCCAATTTTGCAGGGTACGCCCTAAATCACTCCCTAAACTGAACTTAAATTCCGACTATAGCAGTATGGAGTTCAATCAACGGTATTGAGTGAGTAAAGAACGAAATTGATATCTATTTTCAGGGCAAAGTGCCAGTGGCCGCCCCAGCCCAAACACTCTCCAAACGGTTCATATTTACTGACCATGACAATATGGGGCTCATTATTTACCCTAAATTTCAAAATCACCATATCGCGGAGATTGGTAATGTGATTCGTTCGAAATTATTTTGCACTCTTCCAGCCACCAAAAACAAAACATGGTTTTTATTGTTGTGGTTGGGTGCCGCGGGGGCAGCCCAAAACCCGCCAAATGAATATGTAGACCAATCACGACAACATTGATCCATGTGTATGGAGAGCCGGCCCACCCCAAAATACCTCCCTATTATATAAAAGCTATTTGCGGTAAAAATCGATTGATTTTCGAGAAATTGATATTCATTTTCGGGACAAAGACCCTGGGGTTCACCCCATCCTTAAAACAACTTTTTTACCGATCATGCCACTATGGGGCTCATATATTGTAAAATGTTTTTGAAAGTAGAGCACGAATCTTGTATTTACTTTAATGGCCAAGTAACCACCTCCGAAATACCCCCAAAACCGGAAATATTTACCAATACGGTGATATGGGACTCAAAATGAAGACATTTGCAAGCAGAGTAAAAATTTGTTCAGGAACCGAGCAGGGGCAAACTTCTCACACACCAATGGGTGCCTTCCGATTCAAATTGAGTTTATCAATGATAAGATACCTTTTTTTATAGATGAGTCCGAACGGCCTGCCGCAGTACGACACCTATTTGGGCAGAATATTTTACATGACCATTGCATGGCATTGTATCTCGCAAATGTCGCCAACATTAAGAGGGGATAACCACCGCTTTAAAGTTTGTCCGTTGTTCTCGCCAGGATATGAACGCATACGTTCATCGTCATAGGCGGGCGTAGGTTACAGTGGCACGAAATCGATATCCACATTCAGGGCGAAGTGTCCTCAACCTCAAAAGATATTAGAGAGTAAAAGAAGGCGCAGTGGAGCCGCTCGGTACGGCTAGTACAAAATAAATTTAATTGAAGGGCATAATTTTATTCTACATACCAAATTTCAGTGAAACCAGCAAAAATTAAAGCTTCTAGGAACCGAACATGGATAATCAAGAGACCGGCTTATATGGAAGCTATATCAGGGCCTAGACTGATTTGGACCGTAATTGACACAGTTGTTGAAAGTCGTAACAGAACACCGCATGTAAAATTTCATACAAATCGGAAAAACATTGGGGCTTGTATGGACTCAAATCGGGAGAACGGTTTATATGGGAGCTACATCAGGTTATAGACTGATTTGGAGCGTATATAGCATAGTTGTTGGAGGTCATAACAGAACGCCGCATACAAAATTTCAGCCAAATCAGATAAAAATCGCAGTCAAATCGGGGGATCGGTTTATATGGGAGCTATATCAGGTTATAGACCAATTCGGAATGTACTTGGCACAGTTGTGGGAAGTCTTAATGGCACGCCCTTGCAAAATTTCAGCCAAATCGGACAAAAATTGCGGCTTGTAAGGAATCAAGAAGTCAAATCGCGAAACCGGTTTATATGGGAGCTATATCAGGTTACAACCCTATTTGGATCGTACTTGGCATTGATAGTGGAAGTCATAGCAGAACACCACATGCAAAATTTCCGCCATATCGGACAAAAATTGCGGCTTTTAAGGAATCAAGAAATCAAATCTGGAGATCGGTTTTAATGGGAGCTATATCAGGTTATAGACTGATTTGGGCCGTACTTGGCACAGTAAATGAAGGTTATAACAGTACACTAAATGCAAAATTTCAAACAAATGAGCGCCTTGTAAGGGCTCAAGAAGTCAAATCGAGAGACCCGTTTTATATGGGAGCTATATCAGGTTATAGTATGATTTGGACCGTAATTGACACAGTTGTTGGAAATCGTAACAGAACACTGCATGAAAATGTCAGCCAAATCGAACAAAAAATAACGGCTTGTAAGGAATCAAGAAGTCAAATCGCGAGATCGGTTTATATGGGAACAATGTCAGGTCATGAACCGATTTGGACCGTACTTGGCATAGTTATTGGAGGTCACAGCAGAACACCACATGCAGCCATATCGGACAAAAATTGCGGCTTGTAATGAATCAAGAAGTCATATCGCGAGATCGGTTTATATGAGAGCTATAACTAAATCTGAATCGATATGGCCCCATTTGCAATCCCCAATGACCCACATGAACAGTATGTGTGTGTGCAAAACTTCAAGCGGCTAGCTTTTCGCGTTCGACTGCTATAGTGATTTCGACAGACGGACGGACCGACATGGCAAAATCAACTCGGAATGTCGAGGCGATCCAGAATATATATACTTTATGGGTTCTTAGATCAATATTTCAAGGTGTTACAAACGGAATGACTAGATTAGCATACACCCCTTTCTATGGTGGTGGGTAGAATAGTATAAGAAGAAGAACTCAAAAAGAAAATGTTTTTGTATTCAAACTAACATACACATGCTACCTACCAACGTATTTTACAATAGTGCAACATTTTGTTGAAAACAAGTGTGCAAGAGAATGAAAGAAGAAAAAGAAGGAAAAAAAAAACGAAACGAAGCCATTTTTATAAGTTCAATAATAAAGTTTGAAAATCATTGTCAGAAACGTTAGAAATGGAAAATATCAACACTTGCATTGGTCCAATTTTCTTTGTTCACAATAAGCTTTCAAAAACTGGCATGTGGGTGGTTCATTTTTAAGAAATGGTCGTTTACTTAAAAGGCTATATTTGTGTGGAGCAAATGTAAAAAGGAAAACGATATATAAAGTTCAAATTTAAAAAAAAAAAACTTGTTTAAAATTCAACCAATTTCTTTAAAAAAAAAACACGATAAAGAGTAAGACATCCAACGAACAGCATGCCTATGTCAAGGGAAGGTCGTTGGAGACTGCCCTGCACGAGGTTGTGCATAATAGAAGAATTATTCGATGCCACAAGTACACACTGGCGGTATGCATTGACATCGAGGGGGCTTTTAACAATGTGCGGACCGACACACTGATCCAACCCCTAGACCAGTACCGGGGGACCCAGTCCTTAGAGACTGGCTAAACCATATGCTAAGGAACAGGTGGATAAATTGTGTGCCCCAAGACATAAATATAAGGGGGAAAGTGGCACAAGGCACGCCACAGGCGGGCATTTTATCGCCCCTCCTATGGGTGACCACCATAAATGACCTATTACGGATGCTGACTGAGGAGGGATTTGAACCCGTCTGCTTTGCAGACGATGTTATAATACTTCTAAGGGGTAAGGATCCGAACAAGCAATGCAGAAGGACTGAAAGGATCTTGCATATAGCATATGACTGGGCTAGACCCAGAGGTCTCAATGTTAACCCTGAAGACTGAAAATATGTCTGTTTACGAGAAAGACGAAGGTGGGCCAATTTAACGCACCGCGTTTCCTCAATAAGACGAATTCTTTAAATACTTAGGTGTGATCTTGGACAGGAAACATAATTGGCAGTGTCACAATCAGGAGCGTACTGAGAAGGCTCACAGATGTTGGGCACTATGTAGACAAGCCGTAGGCTTGAAATGGGACCTGAATCCGAGTATACTGGTTCTACAGTAGCGTGATTAGACCAATACTAATTTACGCCTCTGTAGTTGGTGGACTGCTATGGAGAAAAAGTGCAACATTAGGACCATACAACAGGTTAGAAGAACATGTTGTCTTGGAATAGCCGGAGCGATGAGGGCTATGCCCACTAGGGCACCGGAGACTATTCTAGATATCCGACCCATTGACATTCAGATTAAGTGTGAGGCAGCCACTGCGGCTATGAGACTTAAGGCGATGGAAAAATGGATTGTGGATGGGAGCAGCTCATACGATTGCGGTAAAATCGACTCGACGATAGGAAGCCTGGAGGAAAGGGAAAAGGTTTTCGATCGAATACCTGAGATGAACCTTAAGGTCGAGTGGTAGGCACTGCTTCCAGCGGCAAAGTCTTGGATTGACGGAACCTTAGTATTGCCATATGAAAGATCATGTTACACCGATGGATCAATGCTACAGGACAGAGTAGGCCTGGAGGTCCGTATTGAGAACCCAGGGACTGAGATGTTTTTTAAACTGCCTGACCATAATACGGTCCTGCAGGCGGAGATCTGGGCGATCACAGAATGCGGGAGGTGGCTTGGTACTAATGCGAGGACGTTCAGTGTGAACATCTTTACGCACAGTAAAATGGCCATAAGGGCAATAACAAGTAGGACGACAAGATCGCGGACACTCTTGCAGTGTAAGAAGGAGATTAATGCCTTCTCTGAGGATGGCAAAATGCGCATCGTTTTGGTTTCCGGGCCATAACGGAGTAAGGGGGAATGAAAGGACAGACTATTTGGCACTGAAGGCCAGAGGACTGCCGTCAATAAACTTGACGAACCCGAAGCCTTTCAGGTCGACGCATTCTGAGTTAAGAGCGTGGGCGACGAAAGCGCATGGAACCCTGTGGAACAGCGAAACGGTCGGTAGGACGTCGAAAATCCTATGAGGGGATCCAGATCGTTCGAAGACTAGGCTATTACTAAATGGAGGTCAGTATAGCTATTGCTATCATAACGGGACACATAGGACTACGAGATTACTTATGTAAAATCGGTGCAGCAAGTGGTAGCATGTGTAGGACATGCGAGGAAGATGATGAGACGTTGGACCATTTCCTATGTCATTGCCCGGCTTTCGCGTCTAACAGATACAGGAACTTAGGCGGGGACACAATATCAGACATGAACCAACTTAGGGGCATGGCATGGAAAGCAATTAATGATTTTGTAAGTAGCACGGAATTCCTTATTTTGATTTTCTTTTTCGAGGTTACTTTTTTAGTAACCAAGCCGATTACTGGCTTAGGTGTGTGTCCATGATGGCAAAAAATGCAAATTTTGACCATGAACATTACACTAAGGAACAGGGGCAAACTTCTCACATATCAATGAGTGCAGACCGATTCATGTTTAAGCTCAATGATCAGGGGCCTCCTTTTTATAAGCAACTCCGAACGGCGTGCCGCAATGCAACACCTCTTTGGAGAGAAGTTTTACATGGCATGGTACCTCACAAATATTGCCAGCATTAGAAGGGGAAAACCACCGCTGAAAAATTTTTCTGATGGTCTCACCAGGATTCGAACACAGGCGTTCAGCGTCATAGGCGGACATGCTAACCTCTGCGCTATGGTGACATGGGGTAGATTAATATCCTCACCTTTTTTTCCACCTAACCTAACCTCATCTGGTTAATTTGTGGTCATTTTTAGCAGAATCCATGGTGGTGGAGTCGCAAGAAAAAACTAAGCATGTTTTTTTTTTTTGGGTCACAAAATATTCCATCACATATTTTCGTTACCTTATCATTAATTTTCTCATCCGTTTACCAATTCACCAAATGTCAACCTGTCAACAAGGACCATATTCAACTTCTTCGCCATAATTAATTACATCCTTGAAATCATATGGAATCATTGAAGACCTCCATTCGTAAGAATTCATTTTTTAAGGAATGATGCAGCATTGGCCCTCACAAGAAGAGCTCTTGCTTCATAACTGAACAGAACAGAGTGGCAAGGCCATGAAGACCTCTTAAAGTGGATGTCAACTTGGTCATATTGGATGTAGTTCGTTTTCCCTTTTTGTGTGTGTGTGTGTTTCTTGTTAGCCATCTATGGCCAATTATCATTTGCCATAAATTTATCATTTTAGTGACTTTTTAACTGCATTTTTCCCTTTTTTGAACTTTTCTGGTATTCTGGCAAAATAAAAGAAAAAAAAACAAACCATAGAACGAGAGTAAAAGGAAAAAATTTTTGTCACCAGACAAGCTACCATTCATACAAATATTGCTACATCCCAATGTCATGATTGCAGTGGTATGGCCATGCAGTTGCACAGAAACTCTACCATAATGCCCACTATCACCCACCACCACCCTCGAGCAAAGGATTAGTGGTGTAAAAAAGTGTTGTTCATACGCACGAATGAGCACAAGTATATTTTCTGCTCTTTCTGTGGTTGTCGCTCCATTTTTGTCGTTGTTGCTGTTGTTGCATTTCTTGTGGCTTTTGCATCCTTTTGAGAGGTTTTGAAAATATTTGTAAGTTAATTTTCAGTTTGCCAACACTATGAGAAACTCCTTCTTGTTTTTTTTTTTCAACACTCTCCACTTTGGCACATTTGAAATGTATGAATTGTTGAGTTCTGAACATAAATCAGAGCTCATGCACTTAAAAAAATCTTACATCAAAAAAGACGACGATCTATGGCCGCACTAAAAAGAATTTTCCGAAAATTTGATTTTTATTATGTTTTAAAATTTTATGTTTTCAAATATTTAAGGTAAAAATTGCGTCCGTTTTTTGAAAATATTGTCAAATAAATTTCTTTAAAGAAAAAATTTTTCAAATATCAATTTTTATGGAAAATTTCCTGCCATTTTTTTTGAAAATTTCATGGAAATTTAGTAGAAAATAGAGGAAAAATTGGAAAACAATTTTGTGGAAATTTGCAGGGTGGCCTACCGTAGCGCAGAGGTTAAGTGGACTACCGTAGCGCAGAGGTTAGCATGCCCGCCTATGACCCTGAACGCCTGGGTTCGAATTCTGGCGAGACAACCTGAAAAAAATTCAGCGGTGCTTTTTCCCTCCTAATGCTGGCGACATTTGTTAGGTACTATGTCATGTTAAAACTTCTCCCCAAAGAGGTGTCACACTACAGCACGCCGTTCGTACTAGGCCATAAAAAGCAGGCCCCTGATCATTGAGCTTAAACTTAAATCGTACAGCGCTCATTGATATGTGAGAAGTTTGCCCTGTTTCTTAGTGCGTCCGGGTTCGAATCTTGATGAGAACATCAGGTAAAATTTCCAGCGGTAGTTATCCACTCTTAATGCTGGCGACATTTGTGAGGTACTGTACCATTTAGTATGGCAGCAATGTAAAAACTTCTATGGTTTCGCACTGCGGCATGCCGTTCAGACTCGGCTATAAAAAGGTGGCCCCTTATCATTGAGCTTAAACTTGAATTGGACCGCACTCATTGATATGTGAGAAGTTTGCCCTTGTTCCTTAATGAAATGTTCATGGGCAAATTTTCATTTTGCAGTAGGGGTAAGAGGCAATAAAAAGGTTGACATTTTCACCAAAAGAACCATGGATTTGCCGGCGGTAAACTTAGAGATGCGCTAAAATAGGCAAGCTATCGAAAAACGCCAGAGGTCTTATGGTGAGCTATGGATTCTAACAAGGCGAAGTGAATATTGAGAGAGAATAAAAAGGAGATCAGTACAACTTTCGGCATTAAGATGAGACTAATAGGTTTACAGGCGCAACTGCATAGTATAATTGTGACTAGAGAAGCTGTCAAAGATGATACCTTGAAGCACTTCCTATGCCAATGCCGAAGCGAATAAAGGTCTTTTAAATTGGGATCGGAAACTATATTAAATTTTAAACGACTTAGGGTATATAATAAAGTGATAAGGAATACGCTACGGAATTTAACGTAATATAACATAATCTAATGGAACATAATGTAAGGTCACATAACATATAGTAATGTAACTTAACATAACGTAATCTAAACGTAACGCAAACTAACGTCACGTGCTGTACCATAATGTAGAGTAACGTTATTAAACGTAACGTTATCTAATATAATGTTACATATCGGAACGTAATCTAACGTAAAGTGACCTAAACTAACGTCACATAATCTAACGTAGCACTAACATATGGTAACCCAGCCTAGTCTATTGTTCATGCCTATTCCCGGGGTTAGCGAAAAATGGTCATTCAAATAAGGATCGGAAATTATACCAAATTTTAACCGACTAGGGGTATATAATGGAACGATAAGGAATACGTTACGGAATTTAACGTTGTGTAACATAATCTAATGGAATATAACGTAACATAAGCCAATGTTACTTAACTTAACGTAATCTTAACGTAAAGCAACGTGCTGTACCAAATCTAAAGTAACGTAATCAAACGTAGCATTACCTTATATATCGTAATCTAACATTACGTTATCTATCGTAATGTAATCTAACGTAAAATGACCTAAACGAACGTCACGTAATATAACCTAACACTAACATATGGTAATCTAGAGTAACCTAACCTAGTCTAATGTTCATGCCAATGACGGGGGGCGTTAGCGAATAAAGGTCATTTAAATTGGGATCGGAAATTATATCAAATTTTAAACGACATGGGGTATATAGTAAAGGGTAAGGAAAACGGTACGGAATTTAACGTAATGTAAAATTATCTAATAACTTAACTAAATATAACTTAACATATCATAATATCAACGTAACGCAATCTAACGTCACGTGCTGTACCATAATCATACGCAGCGTTATCTAATGTAACGTAATCTAACGTGACGTTATCTATCGTAATGTAATCTAACCTAAAATGACCTAAACTAACGTCACGTAATCAAACGTAACACTAGAATATGGTATCCTAGGGTAACCCAACCTAGTCTATTGTCCATGCCAATGCCCGGCGTTAGGGACCAAATGCCATTTAAATTAGGATCGGAAATAATAACAAATTTTAAACGACTAGGGGTGGAACTAAAAATAACTCGTTAAAGAATTTATGTAACATAATCTAATGAAACATAAAGTAACATAACGTAACATACGGTATTGTAACGTAGCATAACTTAATCTAAACGTAACACAATCTAACGTAACGTGCTGTACCGTAATCTAAAGTAACGTAATTAAACGTAGCGTTATCTAATATAACGTAATCTGACGTAACGTTATCTATCGTAACGTAATCCAACGCAAAACGACCTAAACTAACTTCACGCAATCGAATGTAACCTAATCTAAAGTTACACTAACATATGGTAACCTAGAGTATGGCCCGTGGAGAAGATGATGAGACGTTGGAGCATTTCCTATGTCGCTGCCCGGCTTTCGCGGCTAACAGACACCGGTACATAGTTGTGGACACGATACCAGACATGAACTAACTTAGGGGAGTGGTATGGAAAACAATTAATGATTTTGTAAGTAGCACGGAATTTCTAACTTAAAATTTTCTTTTTCGAGGTTTATTTTTAGTTTTTTTGAGCACACAACAGCCGATTGCTGGTTTGTTGTATGTCTGTAGTGGCATGGGGCAGATTTATACCTGCACCCACTTTTGAACGTAACCTAGGGTAACCCAATCTAATCTAATGTTCATGAGCAAAATTTTAATTTGCAATATTTCGTACAAATTAAAATCTTGAAGAAAATGTTGATTCCATTGGAGGATATTGTCTCGCTATAGACCATTTCGTTCAATGATTTCTATTCAAAGAATAGCATAGCAAAAAACACAAAACATTAGATGTTTAAACCAGTGTTGCCAAAAATATAATAACTAAAAAAAAATACTTTATAGGGTCGAAAATTGATTTTTCGATGTGTTGTAAACGAAATAATTGATTTTCACAGAAAAATTTTAGAAATTGGGTTCCATTAATATTCAGGGAAAAGAAATTAAAAAAATTCTCAGCAAAAAAGGTTATTTTAAAAACTTTTGTCAAATTGGATTTGCATGAGTAAGTTTTGATCAATTTTAATTTTTTTAAAAAATTCAGAAATTTTTTTTTTTAAATTTTTGACAAGTTGGATGATTTGTTACGAAAAATCTTTTCCACCTTAGATTTGTTTCTCCTCTTGACCTCATTTCTTTGTGTGCAACATTTTTCCCTTTTTAAAAGCCATTTCATTCAGTGGTCAAATGTAATAATTGTGTTAACATGCGATTTGTAACAACGACTACAACATTTTCCAAAGAAAATTGCATTTATCCATGGTTGCATAGTCACTCACGACAGAAAAAAAACCCCACACACATACACCCACAATTGTGAATAGGTGGATTTAGTTTTGCTCAATCCTAAATCTCAGATTTAAGGAATTTTTTCCCATAGCTTAGTCCTTGGCCATTTGTACTGCGCTTCATATGGGTCATGCATAATAATGCGGTGAGCCATCATCAAGTTAGACCATCCATGGTTATACAAACGATTTGGTAACTAGTTGGTTGTCTTTTTCCTCTTCTACTTGAAGGGGGTCAAGTGGCTCAAAACTTAAGCATATGATGATTACCTGTGAAGAGATATGCTTTAGTAAAAAAGTTACTTATAAGCTTTATGATTTCAACCAACATGAAACATACAACTTCCAAGAGGATGTGCATTCCTTGCAGTGAGGAATGTTGGAATTTGGCCGACTATGGAATGATGTTGCTGGAGTAGAGTTTTTTGTTGGGTTATAAAAGCATTTAACCTCGTCAGGGAAGAGTTGGCATCATTTGAAATGAATGAATGAATGGTTTAAGGATTTTATTTTGGGTCATAAAGTGAAATGTTTGGGGCAGCAGCAATTGAAGGGATTGACCTTAATTAAACCATTTGTGTTGTATTTGGAAAATGTTTAGTGTATAAAAGTAGAAAGTGAATATTTTTTTTTATGTATTATAAAAAACTCGAAAAATCATAAGAAAACGGTTGGCAATAATCATAAGTAGAAAATTCCGTTATTACGTTTCAATAATATTAGATATAAATAATTTTTAATGTAAATTGACTCACCTTAAACAAAAATGATAAACAAAAATCAATGGTAAGCTTACCTGAAACAAGAAAAAAAAAGCTTAGACATCAGCAGACTTCACCAATAAATATTTCTTTTTAAAATAAACAGAGCGCACTTAAACTTAAAAGGCAGAAGACTGTGGATTCTGAATACACTTTTCGTGGACTCATTTATGTTAAAACAAGTAAAAACTCATTAAGTTCAGCCGGGCCGAAATTTGGATACCTATCACCTTTTGCCATAATATAGTAAAAAATGGATCATTTATGATCCCATATCAGCTATATCTAAATATAGTCCGATCTCTACCATTTTCAAGAAGGCTATATAAGGGTCTAACACAACTCACTGTTACACATTCATCGGTTGCAAAGTGGGCCTTTTATGGACCTATGAACTTAAATCGAGAGATCGGTATATGAATATCATAGCTATATCCAAATATAGAGCGATCTGAACCATAAACAACACGAATGTCGAGGGGCTTAACATAGCCCACTGTGTAAAATTTCAGAGAAATTTCAGAAAACTTAAATCGGGCGAACGGTACATATGGCGGCAATATCCAAATATAGGCTGATCTTGATCATACTCGGTACAAATGTCGAGGGTCCTAACGCAACTTATTATACCTAATTTCAGTAAAATCGGTTAATAAATTCCCCTTTTATGGGTCTAAAACCTCAAATCGGGAGATCGGATTATATAGTAGCTGAATCCAAATTGAAGAAATGTGTCGAGAAGCCTAACATAACTTACTGTGCCAAATTTCAGTGAAATCGCCTTTTATGGGCCCAAGACCCTAAATCGAGAGATTGGTCTATATGGCACCTATATCTAAATTTCGACCGATCTGGGCCGTATTGAACAAAGATGTCGGGAGGCCTAACACAACTCACTGTCCCTTATTTAAGCGAAATTAGAAAATAAGTTTAGCTTTAAAGGGCCTAAGCCCTTAAAACGGCAGATCGCACTATTTGGGTCTATATCAAGATATAGTCCGCAATAGCCCATTTTCGAACTTAACCTGCCTATGGACAAAAAATATTTTTAAAGACGTAGTGTGATTTCAATAGACAGACGGACGGACATGGCTAGATCGTCTTAGATTTTTACGACGATCAGGAATATATATACTTTAAAGGGTCGGAAATGGATATTTCGGTGTGTTGCAAAAGGACTGACAAAATGAATATCGCCCCATCCTTCGGTGGTAGATATAACAAGTAAAAGCGTGCTAAGTTCGGCCGGGCCGAATCTTATATACCCTCCACCATGGATCGCATTTGTCGAGTTCTTTTCCCGGCATCTCTTCTTAGGCAAAAAAGGATATAAGAAAAGAGTTGCTCTGCTATTAAAACGATATCAAGATATGGTTCGGTTCGGACCACAATTAAATTATATGTTGGAGACCTGTGTAAAATTTCAGCCAATTCGTATAAGAATTGCGCTCATTGGGGCTCACGAAGTAAAATAGAGAGAACGATTTATATGGGATCTGTATCGGGCTATAGACCGATTCAGACCATAATAAACACGTTTGTTGATGGTCATGAGAGGATCCATCGTACAAAATTTCAGGCATATCGGATAATAATTGCGACCTCTAGGGGTTAAGAAGTCAAGATCCCAGATCGGTTTATATGGCAGCTATATCAGGTTATGAACCGATTTGAACCTTATTTGACACAGTTGTTGAAAGTAACAATAAAATACGTCATGCAAAATTTCAGCCAAATCGGATAGGAATTGCGCCCTCTAGAAGCTCAAGAAGTCAAATCCCCAGATCTGTTTATATAACAGCTATATCAGGTTATGGACCGATTTCAACCATACTTGGCACAGTTGTTGGATATCATGACGAAATACTTCGTGCAAAAATTCATTCAAATCGGATAAGAATTGTGCCCTCTAGAGGCTCAAGAA